>NC_052112.1:18428-30444 GCF_012273895.1 Zerene cesonia | reverse complement strand
GACTGATTAACTCATTACCTACACACCTACACTTCTTTACATCGCCCTGTCGCGTATTTATATCCGAAGTCTTCAAATGTGCTCATCTATTTGTTAGTGAGCGTGTGTAGTTCAAAGGATTGAGATAGCGGGTACCATATTTTTTAAATCTGTACAAATACTGGGATATGCAGATGATATAGACCTAATCGGAAGGACGCTACCAGCAATGGAGGGTGCATATCTTGCTCTAGAAAGAACTGCCCGAAATGCCGGACTACAAGTCAATATTGCCAAAACAAAATACCTGAAGGCCACTAGGACTTCGAGCGAGGCCCGGCAGGATATCATCATATGCGAAAAGACATTCGAGGCTGTACGTAACTTTGTATACCTGGGATCATTAGTAACAGACCAGAACGAAATATCCGTAGAAATATGTCAAAGAATCATGGCTGCAAACAAATGCTACTTCGGCCTATTAAGATATTTTCGATCTAAACTGCTATCCCGAAATATAAAGGTACTGCTATACAAGACTTTACTGAGACCGGTTCTAACTTACGGGTCCGAAAGTTGGGTCCAGAGGAAAAAGGATGAGGATTGCCTGCTGGTGTTCGAAAGAAAAATCCTTAGACGAATTTACAGTGCTGTGCTGGAAAATGGGCGATGGAGAACACGATATAACCATGAGCTTTATGAAATGTACGAGGAGCCGAATATCGTTAAAACAATAAAACTAGGCCGTTTACGCTGGGCAGGACACGTTGTTCGTATGGACGACAACAGGGCTCCTCTGCGTTTGCTCGATGGAAAACCAGATGGGCGTAGAAATAGAGGAAGACCGAAGCTCCGATGGTTAGATGGCGTCGAACAGGACCTGAAAACGATATGTGTTAAATGCTGGAGAACCCGGGCAGGGAATCGAGAGAGCTGGAAGAAAATACTGGACCAGGCCAAGGCCCACTCGCGGCTGTAGAGCCTCAGATGATGATGATGATGTGTGTAGTTCAGGCTTGTTGTTATTTAATCAAAATGTTATTGAATTCCTTTGGATTTAATGTTACTAAATTTAATAACAGCATTATGAAAGAATGAAAGTGATACACAACACGATAGCAACAGACTGAAATGTTGTTTACATCGCCGGCCACGCTGTACGCACTTTCGTATGTTTGTTTTTCTCCACTACCATCTGTTTAATTGAATCAAGTGCAAACATGGCATAATATTTGTTTATGTTGTTAGCAATAAAAACAAATCCTTTATCTGTTTTATATACATTTCAAGAACGATGTAAAGTAAAGGTACCCACTCTACGCTCGTGAGTGAAATCGTTTACGATCCGCTAAGATCACGTTAATTATTACTCTTCATTATTTCAATTGATCCAAAGAAATGTGTCTAATTTTTATACAAACTTTAAAATAACGTCTAAACTGCAGTCCATCAAGAGGTCACAATACAAAGTATGACTCATCGTATATTTTGCTGCTAGAATAAAACAACATTGCATTCATTTTAATTTGTTAAAATGATTCTCCATTACCTGAATGATAATAATATTGCTAGTTAATTACCATAAACGATACATCATTTATTGAATTATAAAATATTCATTCAATTTGTTTTAAACATACACGTGTGAAAATTGTAGGGTTTAATTTATAATTGTAAACAGATATACAATAAATCGGTTGGACTGGCGTCGCGATAATCCACCAATTATTGCAGACCCGCATTGCGCTCGCTCCACTTCTCTACAATCCACTCAAACAAATTATAAAACGTACAAAAATATGTTTTAATCATAACTGAAAGCGAAACTTCAAAATAAATTGGGAAAACAGAGTCGGTTGAGAATAGGATATAAATTGAAATCCCATCTATTCATCTCGTGCTGAGCGTGTAGGTCGTCCTTTATTTAGACATCTACTCGACTCCACAGTCCACACTTGGCAAATATTCTGAAAGCGCTTTTACCGGCCAAATATCGGAGTATGTTAGGCTCTAAGTCGGACTTGGAGATTTGTATTAGCTCCCTTGATCCCCTGTCGGAAGCAGCCGTCCGCGTTATGTATTGACGTGTAATAACTTCGTATAAAAATATATCGAGGCCCAAAAATCTTCCAGAGACATCTTTCAGGCTTTTTTATTTTCATACAAATTGGCCATTATATAGGCAGGTACAGTGTCGTCATTTAGCTGGAATTTTTATGGGAAAAACTCTCAATGAACAACACCTTTATAAGTTTCAATTATTGTTTAACCGTCCCCAAATAAGTGCATACTGTCAGAGATACTTTATTTTGCACACAATTTAATGTGAATTCTTCATAAAGTTGAAGTTTTTAATTAATATCAGTAATTTTATATTGTATCCGTGATGTTTATTTATAAGTTTCTACTTAATCTTTTTATGAGTTCAGAAAGAGCAGAGAAGTCGGTTGCAAAGACGTGGAGCTATTGATATATACTATTGACATATGTATAACAGGTCTGCTGTAGCAACTACCGCGATGTACGTCCCGCCTGCTCCCCGGGTCCTGTGAGCTGCGGACCTCACCAGACTGGATTATCGTGGATCTAACTCGGGACGAGTACAATTCGAAGCGTCAATTGTATTTTATGCATATAAAATGGAAACTACCGACAACTTTTGCTTCGATGCTGAAACATAATTTCATTGTTGTACCCTGTTTGCAGCTATTCGAAAATACTAAACCGTATGTTTTATGCTTAAGCTTCCAATTGCATTAAAACAGAGTTGTGAGGATTTTGAGAAACAGGATGAATTAAATAATTTTAGTTTTACAGCAAATGAATTCAGCAGTAAATCTTATCGTATAAAAAAATTATATATATATATATATATATATAATTTGCTTCGTAGCGTACACCATTGTAAGAATAATATGGGACCTATCTATCTACATACCTATAGGCCTATCCTCATATGACAGTTTAATAAAAAGTGAACAAAATGTCCCGGTAGCCACGTGCTCCAAACAAAGGATGAATATATAACCGGAGCAGGGACGGCTCTGGAGCATGCTCGCAGCAGTTTTTCGATTAAGTAAACTTTCCTTAAATATGTATTGAATGATATAAAACTTGTCATGTGAAACATATTATATTAGGTACTATAATTTTGTATATAGAGTACTTATTTAACTATATAACCGTTGTATTATAATTGTTAATTAATCAAATAACAAACATACAAAACTATTAAGAGTATTAACTGAGAAATTAGTTAATTTTAGATATAACGAACGTTTTAAAGATAAAATGTAATCTTGGTTTGAGACTGAGCGGCACGCCTCGCCCATTCTCTGGCGAGTCGGTTCGCGGCGCTGCAGGAAGCATCGCTTATCTGCTTTGTACGAGTATTGTTCTTCGGCTATTTATTGCGTTTCAGCATCCTTGAAACTCCCAAATTAATGAAATACGCCAGAAACCACTAATTTATGGTTTATTTACGTAAATTACATGACTATTTTCTCTTAGATTCGTGACTTGAATTAAAATTTTGAAACTGATTTAAGCTCTTCTAATTGGTGGTGAATAACACGACAGTATAGGACTTAATTAAGTATTTAATAATGTACGTTTGTAAAGTTTTGAAGAAAATATACAACGAAAGTGAAGAATATTGACAAAAAAATCTGGATGAATGATGCGGATACAATAGTAATTTTATTAAAATAGATTATATTCAAATAGAAGCACAATAAAACGACCATGAAAATAATAATAACAAAAAGCCGTAAAAATATATTTATTGCTACAGCTTTAGCTATATGTAATCATAAAATATCTAAAATAAAAAGAAAAATATGTTATAACTACATCAACGCCAAACAACTCGGATCGCTACACATTTCCTTGTTGTCCAAAAATAAAACTTCAAATAATTTGATGAATTTCAAGGGAATCTTTGTTTTGCAGACAGTTGTATTGTTGAGAAGTCCGCCCACAAAGTATTTCACAATAAGGTTAATATGATCATTGTCTAGTTTCACGCTTCCTTTAAATATTCGCGTTGTTTCTTGAGTAGAAAAGAATTGAAATGTATTTCTAACAAAAACGAGCTGAAAATTCGCACAACATCTGTTAGGTGTCACATGCGAACTCGTTAATGATAAAAAAGCATGTTCTGTCCACTTTTTGCTTTTTGCTATTTTCTTGAACACTGAATCATTTTAGTGAAATGTAACGAGGTTGATGAAACGAGGCCACGTGTCCATTATTTGACGTTTCGAATGATAACAGAAGGTCCCGAAGTGAGACGGCAACTCGTCGCCATTAGAGTTGATTTATATCAGCGTTGATGTCGGCCCGCGGAGCGAGCAGACGGGACTCGGGACGCCAAATGATGGCGGTCAAGCACGACTCCATTTATCACAACCACCATCATTATATCATGTTTCTATATCGTTTCATCCTTTATAACGGCATGTACAGCGTGGCTTCAATTTTTGAAGTAAAGAAAATCTCCTTACTGCTGTAGCCGTTCTAACTGAGTAAAGATTGTGCTCTGTTAGCTCTGTGTGTAGATAAACTACACACGGTAACTACTACTACGGTAATTGCCCAGACTTTGCAGTTTTGTTAGCAACTTTAAAAGCCTAGGCTCTTAATGAAATTGCTAACTTACGTTACAGACTGGTATATATACTGAATACTCACTAAAAGTCTAAAAATGGCGTGTAATGTCTTGTTTTTTACACAAATCCAACGAGTCTGTATATACTTTATCGGTTTGCGTTGCAGCCTGTTACTGTAGCCGAACTCTGATGGAAATTGAAGGATGAGATAGCGTGATAAAAGGGGAAGAGATTGTAAGGCCGGGTTTCCTTGTTCATTATATGAAACGAGATAGGGCACTATTTATGTCTCTCAGCCCTCCCCGGAGATTGATGTATTTAACACCAATCTGCTGGACGCAGATACGATCGTGACCCGATTCGAGGCCAGAAACACAAGTCGACCCGTTAGATGAGTAAACTATACAAAATATTTTATCAGGAGTTAATTGAGAGAGAATGTGTTTAAAGAAAGTTTTTCGATTATAAAAGTTTGAAAAGATGCCATTGTGAGTCGTATTTGGAGTAATATATTCAAGTAGTAGTTTATTTTTAGTTCACTTACGACTCATAAGTGTGGCACGGTGCCGAAAATGAGTCTGACCTCTGATTACAAGCGGAGTATATGTAAATAAAAGAAAAATCAGTGATCACGGTTAAGGCGTGTTTATTTTAGTAGAATGTCGTAACGTGAGAGTGTAAACACTGGGAGAGTAGCGAGGTGTTGGGTCGCGGAGCCGGCGGCCGCGCGTCGCAAATTGTTAAATAGGTCAAGGCCCTTGGAGCCGCTTACTGGTTTCGCGTTGGGGCCGACCGAGGAGCGGCGGCATCTCGGCTCGCTCCTCTAACTAACACCGCCCTCACATCTGTTGTCCGTACAGAACATAAAAAGCGTGGGTACGCTGTATTTTCCCTTTTATCATAAATAGATCTATTTTCTAATCCTATGTAATAGTTGATTCCCGTGGCATCGTTTGTCATGAGATGAGATTTTTTTAGATAAACCAAACTTTTCGACTAAAACACGGTTTGTTGTTTTGAACTAAAAAAAAATAATAAAGCGCTTAAATTAAACGAGCGAAGAAAATCAATTTAAGGTTGCGAGTGACCGTTGTATATTTTTATGATATAGTATTGAATATACAAAATATATATATATATATATACTAGCTGCACCCGGCAAACGCTGTTCTGCCTTACTCTTATCGTTTAGTGGTATGAAAAATAGATGTTAGCCGATTCTCAGACCTACCCAATATGCTTACCAAATTTCAGAGGAATCGGTCAAGCCGTTTCGGAGGAGTATGGCAACGAAAACTGTGACACCAGAATTTTATATATATAGATATATATATATATATATATATTGCTTAATTTATATGTTTTTAATATGTTTAATAACTAGGTGTTAAGGTAATTCATCGTATGAAAATGTCATTGGTCGCTCTCATTAGTTTCCAATAAATTGGTGAGCGGTCACGCTGAAGGTGTGACGTCACTCCACGTCACTGGATTAATTAACCCCGGCGTCCGCTGGGCGGCCGGCCACTCGGACACTACCCTCGTCATATTATTGTCTCGTCTATCAATATTTTAAAATTATTTAACTGCCATATTCTAAACCGATTTCTTCAAATCAATACCGATTAAAAGTCTGTAGTTACATGTTTTTCCTACTTAGAAATGCAGCTACAAATATTGATTTCGCGATCACTTTAATCATCATAGTATATTTTTCTAAGACTACTAAAGTTTCTAATAGGAAAGTACGAAGAGTCGATAACAAAATGGGAAATCGCTTTGCAATACGAAGCTGGCGGCGTTTAGTGCGTGTCTGTTTGTGCAGCGGAGTTTGAGCAAACTCGCCCGAGGCTTCGCCAATTAATTAATGTTATTGTTTAAGAATATATATATATATATAAAGACAAAAAGACTTAAGACTAAGACCGAGTGGTGGAGGGTAAACCGTGATCATGTTATTTCATCAATTCGCGGTGAGCGTTTTCATTAGAGCTACAATATGAATTTCGCGATGTGGACCTTTACTGGGACCAAAATGTCGGTCGCTCTTTGAGCGTAACATATATGAAGGTGAATATCGATGATTTTTATACAAATTCAAAATTTGTTTAGAACGAGTAGTTTCGAAAGTGCTGAATCCATATCTCACGTGAATACAAATTGCAAATAATATGCTGACACAGCTTCGTTAAAGGTATTCACAGTCAAAAGAGAACCGACCTGACATTTACATATCATACGAGACACTTGAAAGAATATATGAGCCTCTGCAAGCGCCGGAGTGTTAAATGGGAAGCAAATACGGGACGGACAAGCGCTAAATTATATTTAGCGCTTGTGCTCTTGATGTTGCACAGGAGTGTAATGAGTCTCGCGTAACTGGCATGTTTCAAAATACGATTTTCCAAGAGTTTCAGAAGTTTTAAATAACGATATTGAAGGAAGTCTTTTCTCAGAAAAGAGTTTCACATTTGAAATAACATGTTTACAATTTATACAAGCTAAATTACCTGCTACTTGGCACTTGTGTCGTAATACAATGAACTTAATTTAAATTAACAACCATGCAAGTGTCAGATTCGATAATATCAAATGGTTTGCTAATATATCCGAAAACAACTCGTATTAGTTTGATTTCAAAGACGAAAATTCCTCGAAGGTATTAGCGAAGAGGACGCTATGGATATTGGGAGCAGCATGGCATATGCCAGGTGAGGTGACACGAGGTATTGTCGTAACTAATTACATGATACACTTCTGTATACGTATCTATTATATTCTGTATATCTATACAAGCAACAGTTATCACCTGTCTGATTGATATTCTGTGTACCGGGCATATATGTACATACATATTTGGAAGTAACACTGACGGGAACAACGCGTGGTTGCGGCCACAAAGGTAGTGGCATTCTGGTATCATTATTATAGGAGTCACAAAATATACGACTCGGATAAAGAGATTTAAGTCAAAGAAAACTCACATATGATTGTTCATTACAGATTTTAAATTCCTAGTAAATTTAGAAATATAAATACCCACGAATATAAAATAGTCCAACTTCTTCTAACTGACACTACAAAGTTTTAGCTGGCTTTAAAGTTAAATGAGGTCCAAGTCGCTGCAGCGCTTTCGCATTGGCCGAGCGGCGACACCGAGGCCAGGGAAGCTGTCTCGTCTCACGGGAAGCAATTTTCCGTGCCAGGGGAGCGTGGCGTGGGTAATTGTTTCGGAGCATACCAGCTGTATTGCAATCGAACGCTTACACTAATTGCTTTCTAATTTTACAAATTGAATTGCATCACATTTATATTGGACGACAAGATATTGCACGTAAGTAACATGAATGAGTTCTGGAACTATATAATTAAAAAAAAGTCTTCTTCAAAATTTTTCCAAATCAGGCACATAAAACATAAATAAATATTGCGATACGATTATGAATAAATTCAAGAGATAGACGTAGAGCCTGAATAACGAGATACGAAACAGTGTATTTGTCTCAGTTAATTGCCAGGACGAGATGCAGAAGTCAACAGCTGTATAATTACAGCTCGTCTCACGCGGACGCGCCCCTCGCCGCATCTTTACTAACCTGATAATGACTGCACGCACAAAATCCTACAACACCGAGTTGTGGGGTTTGGAGATTCGTTATCCTGAACGTGTTTAGGTGAACAATGTAAATATCTACTGAAATCTGCCCAGGAAAAACATTGTGGTACGTATGTGTGCAAACCCACAATGGCACTACCGACACCATCACCCGTAGAGATCCGTGAGACAGACATGAGACAAATGATGTCACCACTTCGCTGTCGCCAATATATGTAGCTCTGGGATACTATTTAAGTAAAATTATAAAAATTTGAGCCCAATCGCCAGCCCACCCCTAACTTAATTAAATGTCCAGACCAGGAGATAGCTCGCTAGACTCTTAGACATTGATTTCTTGTTATATCCTAAGTATAGTTTGTTCAGAGTATGAGTGTCTGTTTAAAATAAAATATCATACACACTCAGTTTATTATAGATTTCTGGAAACAGTATTTCTTTATGCTATTTTTGCAACAAATCTACCATTTGGTGTGTTGGCAAGCAACAGCTGGTGATAAAGGGAAGAAGTTATTGGAAGCATTGCATTTCTACTGTTACAGTAAGATTTACACAAGCTGAGTTTGATTCATCATAATTAATTAATGAAAATCCGTTGGGATTCTTATCATCTTCTGAAAAGTTCTTGAACAAATAATAAAACTTGATGATTGTTTGACAATAATCGTAAATTATCAAATTTTTCCTGAACTTATTTTTACATGAAATAAAAACAGTGCTGAATTGAAGTGAATGATTTTGAATTTTCGACGTTATATTAATTTAATAACTTTAATATTGAAAACATTAAAAATGTATGCTTTTACATAGTTTATATTTATTGAGTTTTGTATTTCACGGGAATTATTGTGGTAAGACGCCAAAGTGCAATAATATTGTTAAAATAATTCACAAACAGCAAATTGTAATTTTGCCGGTTCGATTGAAACAATATGTTGTGGTCGGCAACATTCGGTAACGAACTCATTACGCGGGAACAATTGCATCATTACGTATATGGAAATCCTGCACGGTTTGCTGCGACCGCCCTCGGGAGTCCCGTGCAGCCCGCCGCCCGCCGCTGTCCCCTGCCGCCTGCTGACCATCACGGGCTACAGCGGGCTCGTTATGCATTCAGCTGCAGTTTAGATAATGCGCATTCATGATTCGTATGAAATATTTATTGCTCTGAAATAGTTTCTGTATGTGGGGGACATAGTCATAGATTAAACACTCTTCTACGTACTAAACCCCTGACAGAAATGTTTTGAAATACTAGGTTAGGTAATTTCTACATTAAGGACGCGTATGATATAAGCTCTTTACACGGTTGTAGTTTGGAAATGCCTAACTTTCGGTGAGCGGTTGTTGTTTGTTTATCAGGTGTTGTACCGCTTAACGTAGGGCGGGCGGACACTATTAGCTGCCATTAGTCGCCCAATATAAAACGTTTATTTGCGTTCACCCATGACTGCCGCTGTCGGCCCCGCGCCCGCGCGCCGACCTGCATCTGCCCGCCGCGTCGTCACATGTCGTGTCGTACATTCCGTTCAGATTGTTTATTTTAGCGAGGCAATACCTTTCCGGTTCGATTTCAATCGCTCCACTGACGTCATGAACGTGGACATCGTAAACAACTCTGACATAATAAGAAGCAGCTATGTAGCACACATGACTCGAATCTTTTTTCAAACTCAAACGTTTATCCATTCAACGCCGGAACATATAATTCAACATTTAACTTTTATTTTGAATCTGACTTCATGAGGCATGATAACATAAAGTTCTTGATACATTGACAGAAATTATAACTTTTTATTTCCCTAATCATGTACGCAAAATCAAATATGAGTTTTGCTTAAACTCCCGTCAACATTTACTGTGCACCTCAAAGGATTATTCAATATGTATAGATTATTATGTATTGTTAGTATTTAATTAGTTAGCCTTATAAATTCATACGTTCAATAAGGTGATTGAGTCGGCGAGGTCGGCCCGTGTGAAGCTCGGCGCAAGCTTTCGGAACCATTGTGGGCCGCTGTGGAACTTCTGCCTCCCGCCTCCGAGATATTACTGTATGCCTTATGCGGAGTCGCGCCCGCCTGTTTGCTCGCGGGCCAAATAATCAGCATTGTTTGATTGCTATTGACATGCGCTCGTGATTATTGTTTGTTTATTTATATATTGAATATAATATTGTTTCCGTTTCATAGCTTTCTCTACCGAACGGCTCTGCTATGTGACTTCGAGTGTGTAGTTATTGGTTAGATATTGCAAGCCCTTATGAGCAACCAAATATTATATAATTGCTGTTATAATCTCGACATCGTCATCAATAAATACAAACCGTTGTTGGTTTTAGGAAACACAAAGTTTTAACTACGGCAGGTAAATTGTTGGTTACCTTTCAGACACCCGGTGATTAATCGTCGCGTCAATTATTATATGATAGAGAATCATGCGATGAAGCCATTATAAAGATAATATCTGTTTCTGGGAATTAAGCTATCGCTGGACTATATTATAGTAATTTGTGATTAAAACATTAAAAATGGAGGTTTTCGCCGTTATTTCACTTAACTGGTGAGTTTTCAACGACGAATTATTTTTGAAAGTAAACGTATGAATGTTAAATATTCTCAAAGCATATAAATGTATCCAATTCTATAAAGCACCGAAAAGCCAGTCTCCGAGTGTGAGCCAGCTTTGAAAAGATAATGAACAAGAAACCGCTCGCATAACCATTTTCCGGTCGGCATTGGCTTGGCTCGCAGGTGCACACCACACGGCCCACCCTGCGGCAAAGCATCTAGAAATAGTTGGCAGAGACAGCGGCCGCGTGTGTCTTGTGACTCATCCCCTTCCGTCACCGATGTAAACATAAAGTTTCCTTAGCTGAAGTCGCTCTTACTCTATACTAGATGACGACAGCATTCATTCATATTTTCATTGACACGATATCGTTCTGGCTCCATTCAGCCCCCAATTCATAAAGGGTAAATGCTCGAAGTTTTACTAACACCTAGGTATTTAAAAGTCTAATGTATTGTAAACATTTAATTTTTAAGAGTTTTTTGGATTTTAAAACAAATAGTTAAAAATAATAGTAATTTAAGAATAAAAGCGTACTTTGTCATATAAAATTCGCAGTTTCTTAAGGATCGTTCGTGAAACACGTTTGATATAAAATTGTCATTTCGGGTTATTTATAGCGGGAAGACCATCACGGTGTCGCGTCACGCGTCACGCGCCATGTCACAGTACAGCGGGGCCCCACGGGACCTGGCGGAGGGCTGTTCATAGTGTTGAGAGGCAATTTTGACCCGCAATACCCGGACCAATATAATATTTTATCACAGATTTTATTCTGTATGTAAGATGGGGAAAGATGCGGATTTTCTATAGACAAACCGCAACTAACTCGCACGTCCAATAGCGCCCGCCGTTTATTGCAGACGACGGCCTCGAAGCCAAACACTTCCAATTACCAAGATGGCTCCCGCTGCTCCGCCGCTAAGCCGCCAATTTGCTCGCTGATATGTTGTGACTTCTGTTACTCGCATTTGGCCCTTGCGACACATTCATTGCGACATGTTGACATGTCTGATTCTCATTAACTCTGACTAAATATTGTTTTGAATTCGAGTTTTTTTTAAACAAGTAGGTATAACGGTGCAAAAAATTCCGTGCCGTCAAATCATTACCAATCATTCAACAACTTGCTCCTACGCTTGATAAAATAATAAATATCAGCTTACAAATGTCATAAAACGGATATTAATGAAACTTGCCACTTGTAGAGCTTGAGTATGAATACCACACATCGGGTTAT
>NC_052112.1:0-17428 GCF_012273895.1 Zerene cesonia | reverse complement strand
TACAAATGTCATAAAACGGATATTAATGAAACTTGCCACTTGTAGAGCTTGAGTATGAATACCACACATCGGGTTATAGTAATATTAGCGTCTACTTGTGACGAAACCGCCAGGACAGCATTTTACGATACAAAAGTAAATTAAAGTTATATATAGCGTGTAAAACCGGAACTGCACACACTGCACAGATCACGATACGAAATAAATGCGTGATGGCAAACATTATTTAAGCGAAATCTTTCACTGAGCTTTAACAAGTAAAATATCCTACAAAAGCGAATCTCGATTCTCATCTATTTTTAGTTAAACCTTTCGTACTAGGAACATTTAATTGGGTAAAGCGTTAATTACTCTTGCTTGCCCGAGCCCGAGGCTTCGAGAAGGAGCCTTCAAGGAGGACTCTGATGACGTAAGACGATTCCCTCTCTACGCAATTTTTTAAGAGTTTGTGCGATTAAACTATACAATTATCATATTAACAATTATAATATGTTACAATAAAATATAGTTTAAAAAAACTAAAAAACACGCTTTTCAAGCACATCAAACTAAAAACTATAAAATAATTTTTAATATAAGCTGAAAACAATAATGAACGAAAAATACTAATATTGTTGTGAATAATTTTTAATATAAACTGAAAATAATAATGAATGAAAAATACTAGTATTGTTGTGAAAAAAAAGCGTGGGGCGCTTTGTGCCATATTTTTCGTGTACTCGATTGGAGTTATATATCTATCATACAAATAATTTTTAATATATGCTGAAAACAATAATGAACGAAAACACCTTATTTCTCACTTTAAACATGCAGATTTCATTCAAATTTCGTACACTTATCAAGAACCATCATTCATCCCATCATCCCATTGCTCAATACACGAAAAATATGGCACAAAGTGTATCAATGAATCCACTCGTGGCAGTGTTAGCTGAAGGAGTCTGGTCTCTCGCGGGAAAGCGCCCGCGCCGCTGCTCCGCTGCGGCCGGAGCCTAAATAAGTAATTTACGTGGCGATTGTTTCTGATGAATTCGTCGGCTAATACGCGGGTTTCGCACGGATTAGTTAAATTAAATTAAACATTTAGCAAACAATTTGCGTTCGTGATAACAGATTATGCCGGACGGGGATCCGGTCCGGTGTGGGAACTTAACTAATTGTTATAAAAATATTCCCACACGACTGAGCTGTAATTAACGGATCTTGGTTCCCTGTTCTCTAATGCTTCCTGGAACAGCGTGGAGATCAATGCGTTTTATTCCAGTACTATTGATTGATTTTATTCCTTGCAGTACCTCTTTATATTTCGATCGAAGCCGTCGATCCTATTTGTAACTGGAGATGAGAATGACGGGAGATGGTTGTGAATGTTTCGGATGCTGTTCAAGTCAAGAAACAAAATTAAATCCAAGCAAAAAGTTAATTCTCATTTTAGCTATATAATTGTTTGTTAGGATCGGCGATGGGTGATATAAGTATAGGGTATACATTGAAGTCGTATGTAAATCGCATTTTAGCAAAAAATAACTTTGGATACTAATGCGATGGATTGCGTCATTGGACAAAGTTTCCTTAAAATAATATTTTAATTGCTTTACATTTCGTAAGCAAAAAGTAATATATCAACTGTTTTTATAATTGATACTTAATTGCCGCAGCCGTTTCCCAGTTCGGGAGCTGCAAATAATCGCATTGATCGCGAGCGCTAATTAAACTCTCAGCTGCTGATAAACATTCCTAGCATTTCCGAGAGCATCGAACAGCATCATTTGAATCCTACTCCACTCGTCTAAACTATGTGCCCTTTATTTTTGTATTAATAGCAGACTTTTAATTTTTAGTTTTATAGCATTGAAATGCTTTATAAATTAGAAATTTGAAAGAATAGAAAAAAATTTTTCTATTCTTTCAAAATTTCTAATTTATAAAGCATTTCAATGCTATAAAACTAAAAATTAAATTTAACAAAGGCCGCGTTCCATCGATACAATATTGTAATCATTGAAATAATGTTTCGTATTGGTTGTGATGGTTCTTAATCATCTCAATAGATGGCGTGGGGTGCCCCTTAGGCACATGAAACCGAAAGAATAGAAGAAATTTGATTACTGTGGCAGGATCACGGGTGGCCGAGAGGCTAGGCGTTGCTACGGTTAGGCAAGATACGCAGGTTCGAATCCTGCCTCGTGATCAATTTTTTTCTATTCTTTCAAAATTTCTAATTAATAGCAGACTGTTTATTTAATTTTCTTCTGTTAATTTAATTTTATTAATTACTATTCCACATATAAAGATGAAAAGTACCATTTATACATACATATCGTAAGATTTTTTACTTGAAAATCTCAGAATGAATTGTTAAGAAAATGTGACGACATGACGTAGCCAGCTCAAAGCGGTGCCGCAGGCGGACTCGCTGTCTGTCGGAAAACACGCACCAAAATTATCATAACTAATATTATTACATTAATTTTAAGTCCCTACAGCAAACCTGTATATAAATATGTAAAATATGTTGTATCATAAGTCTCAGGGTCACCCACACTTTGATGGAATTACGAACAAAGATCGCGGCAGCAGATTATCGTGTGGCTAATATATTATATTTGTCTCGTAAGTTGTGATTTTGCGTGAACACTAAACAAGTTTTTAATTGCTCTAAGATAAAATCTTTAACATAACATATTTTGGAGTCGGTCGGATCCACGGCGCCGCCTCGGCCGGCTGCTGGGTGTCCGCTCCACTAATATTAACACATTATTACATTTCCATTTAGTCAATTGAAACAGTCGCTTCAGCTATTCTTGGAGAGATATTTCACCCAACTTCAACATTAACTTGATACTTTTTCGTTAGGAAAGTGTATTATATTAATGACTTGATTCATAAGGAGTATTGAACTCCTTATGAATCAAGTCATTAATAGCAAGTGGCTAATAGATAATAAATATGTTATAAATATATCATCTTTGTCACATGTTCTCAATTCGTTTCTCTACATATTGTACGAGTGTGTATGTGACCGTTTAATACCGTTGCTCGTTACAACGCGTGTTCCTAGTTGGAACTAGCGATACCTGAATGCCTTTATTACAACTAGTACTATAGGCACACGGCAGCGCTGTCGGCACACTACTCATCACTGCCTGCACTGTTTCCATGCATGCGTAAATATTTTGAAACCATAATACGAATACAATATAATAATGTTAAATTGCATTTAATAAAATTAATTTAATAAAACAACACAACGACACAATTTCGAATGCATCGCCAAAAAATTCTTTGTATAAAGGAGTCGGTGCATAAAAAACAGAAATCCAATTTATTTATTCAAATGATCAGTCACGAGTTGCTCTTTATGTTTTTGGTCTCGTAGACTAGGAAACAAAATTGTTAGTCAATCGTATATTCAATTTAATTTAAAATGAAGTCGTAAAATGATTAATCGCTTTTTAAATTTGCAAATTTTGCTTAACTACTCGTATTTCTTTGAGTTCTTTAGATGTAAGAAATTATGTTGTTTGACCTTTTTAAGCAGTATATATTTTTTATGTGATTCTTTTTCTGTTTGAAAAGAGATTCCCTATGGCCCGATCCATGATAAGAAAACCACGACCTGATTATGGAATCCTACAGGAACAGGGGGAACTTTCGAAAATCGTAGGGGTGACTACTGCGTTTGCTTTTCTTAATTAAGTATTTAAGGAAGGTCTCGGTCTAGTCGATTTGATGATAGAGTCGAATAACGTGCAAGGGAACTCGTCAAATGTTTACTTGTCATTGTACTTGACAGCTACTTTTTGCTGGCCTTCTTCCATACGAGTCAATTTGCCACCATGTTCAGTTCGTATAAAATAACCAATAAAAAAAATTCCCTCATCTTTCAAAAAGTGAAAAATAAAGTCAAGTCGGTACCCAAAATAAGAAATTTTTAAATAAAGGAAAGCGGTTATCTTTTTAAGTCCGTTACGCATTACAATAACGTGCAGACTATACATTATTTTATATACAGGAATGTATAATGTAATTATATATTGATAATATAATTAATCATATTAATAAATACAATTCACGCCACGCTGAGAACGTCAGAACGGTATTTAATTTATTGTAATACCTGTGTATGTCAAGTTCGGAATAAAGTTTCGGTTTCTAAGTTTTCGATTAAGCAATAGGTACCTGCTCTGATACAACGAGTAGGACGCTAGCTACCTACCGTCGCGTCACGCGCGTCAGTCACGCGCCGCCTGCTGGAGCTGCGATGTCGCTCATCAAAACTTTGCACTTTATCTTATTGAGTTTCCAACTCTCAAGAATAGATAACTTATCTTCTTTAGCAATTATGATGTTTCACAATTCTACAATACAAAGCATTTTTTCTTTGCAACTTAATAACAGAATTAATATCTAGACACTTCGCGTTGCAGACCGACACAGCTAACTACGGACTACTAGCATCTACCGCGTCTACTCACTAAGACGCGTCCTAAATTAATGGGAATCCGCAGAAAGTGGCGCAATATGCCTGGAAACATTTTATGCATGCGAAAGCAAAACGTCTTATCTTGGATTGGACCACGTCTTACGAACATAAATTTAATAACTGAAATGGTTCAATCAACCGTTATACACTGGCCACGGGCCATTGTCCCTCGTCCCATGTCCCGCGAAGGGACCGGGACGCGCTGCAGCAGTTATGACGCATTTGTTGGGCTGATTTACGACGCGAGCGCGTGACGCGGCGCCGCGGGCTCTCTCGTTTTGCAAATCGGCACAACGAATTTTTTCAGATCCAATTAACATATATGTATGTCATTTAATTTAATTATAAATCAGCGTAACCCACACCAGCCACCCTAAAAGTAAAGTTATTTTCATTATATGTACTACCTTATTCATTAATCAAAATAAAATCTTTCAATGTTTCTTTAAATTCCTCTAAGAAGGACATTTCCACAGAACCACAGGTATAACAGTTGAACTAATCGTAAAGCGAAACGCGCGAATTTATCCCGTAGTGCGGGCATAGGCGTGGTCTTACTTAAGCGATATTTTTGCCGCCAGTGTGCCTACTTCTATCTTACAGAAAGAAGAAACCTTGAAAAAAGAAATCTCAAGCTCTAAGCTTTGCATTATCTGAAATTTCTTCTATAGGAAACATACAAACATACACCAATCGACGGACGAATTCACAATATTAAATGATTTCCTGACACACACATTATTTCGTCTTTCGGTTTAATATTTTTTTAAGAATTGATATTAAATTATTTTCAGTTAGACATTTTTTCCTTTCTTTACGGCTATATTCGTGACAGCGATTACTTTAAGCGAACCTTATCAATCGGCAATAATCTGCTGTTTTCAATTTTTCGTCTTGTTCATTGTCACGCTGTCGCGACGCCTGCGTCACGTCCCGTCACGTCCCGTCACGTCCCGTCACGTCTGCGGGACAATGAGCCCACGATACATCACTGTCGATCGGCCGCTGTCCTTCATCGCATAGCACTGCCACTACCTCGTAACATTTCATTACATTTCTCCTATCCTAGAGTATTTCTCCTATCATAGAGTCCTCATATCATATTTAAAATCTTATTCATGCTTCACAGATAAATAACAAATTGCGAAAAGTATAAATTTTTAGTTTCTTCATACATTTAAAATATTTTCTTAAATTTTCAACTTGTAATAGGTACTTACTTAAGTGTAAAATTTTGGCTCATAAACTCGTAGAGGCATTGAATTGAAATTAAATTGCGATGAAGCAAGGCTTATAGCAAAAATAAAGAGAAATTCGAAAACCTTCAAGGTTTTTTTTTAAATCACATAAGATTTTTTGAAAATAAAAATATGCCAAAAAGTCAACACAAAGGTTACTTCCCATACTCCCGTTGACAGAATCAGCAGCAAAGTAACAGAAAAATATATAATTACCTCAAAAGAAAGGTATAATTACCTCAAATTTGAGACTTCCTTAGTCTCAAATTTGAGACAGTTATACCACAACCCGTATTTTTTTAAAGAATCGCTGTTTCACACAATTAGGATGGTTTAATTTCACTTAAATTTAAAATACTATCTGAAAGACATTAAAAAACAGCCCATTGTCTCCGCTTGTAACCCGCCTCACAAAAAAAAAAACAATTGGATGAATTATACGCCTCTAACCAATTGGTTAATATATTTTTCTGTTTGTATGTTCGCCAATCACGTAATTGGGAAAACAATATTAAGTTTAAGTTATAATATTTTGTTTAAAAATAGTATTTTTTGAGGTGGAACACTACTGAAAGATACAGAGACCTTCTTAAATTTATGTTCCCATGACTCTCTTATGTTACGTATTTCAATAAGCAATAAAAATACAATAACTTTTATGCACAGACCTGTGCGGAGCCCGCGGTGCGCGAGCCGCGCTCCCAATTGGAGCCTGATTTAGCCGTAGGCCGTATCTGTCCTATAAGTATGCCACTGTTTACCAAACATATTATACTCGAATTATTATCAATTAGATGACTATAAAATATACATTATGCAAATTCCGATTAAATTAAAATAAAAATTGACCCCAAGACTCGTTTGCGTCGTTTGACGTAGTAGTTGTATAAACGGGTTGTATTGTGCCGCGGACGAGCGGAAACTCCTTCATTTGATTTCAATAAAAAAGGCAGAATGATTGCTTATAATCACACACGCGTGTAATTTGTCGACAAAAACCGCGTCAATCATATTTCTATCTAAACAGTCGTACTTATGTATATGTATTTACAACAGATTCATATTTACAAAACTATTTACTGGTGCTTCGTATAAACGCTTACCAGTTACCAGTACAACTCACGCTAACGGGATCTACGATTCTCATAAAGAAAACGTTTGAATTTGTGATTTGGTTTACATATTATCATCAAAATTTTAGTCAAAATTAATAATTCTAAGTTCAGAGTACAATACGTCGTGGTGGAATCGTCGGGTCGGTTTAATTTTGTAAATTATTCAACGATTGTTGGCTCTCACTACATATCAGCTGACCGGAAACTGTGACTGAGGCAAAGTTTCGCTATAGTGGCTGGCTGCTGGGTGAACAACTGAACGACTTTTTCTTGTCATAGTGGGCAATTGAGCTGGTGGTTCGTGGCCATGTCGCGAAATTCGTATGTCCTGCTTATAATTACCCAATAATAAAAATAAAAAAAATAAAAAAAACAATAATGAGACCCACATAATAACCCAGTAATTAGATATTCTGACGGATATTACTCGCCAAATAACACACGATGTTATATGTGTATAGCGTACCACAGCGAGTGCGCACTTCAATTTTGGTGTGAATAATTGCAATGACGTTAAGTCACTGTTTTTCATAAAAGGTTGATGTGAAATAAAAAATAGCGTGATAAAATATTTATTGCTATAGGTATTGGTTGGCGCAGCGCGAGTCGCTACCCGACCGCCGGACATTTTTTATATTTTCTTGAACGACTGATAAACTTGTTTTAAACGAGTTTATTATGAGTTTACGTTATTATTATAAATACAAAATGTATTTGATCCTATAATGTATTTTAAGAACTGTCATTATACTTTTCTTACGGTAAATTAAACATTCGTTAGACTGTCTCACCCAGCGTCAATACAGAGCATTAAGCTTTCGATAGAGCTTGCGTGCTTGTTGTCAAACTCCATTGCGGATATGCCTACATTATACATGTACATATATATGCCTATACCAGGCTTCGAAAATATCAGATGATTTTAGTTATTATGATATCATTAATATATATCAAGTTTCATATACCTGCATATCAATATTTTATGAAAGCCGTTTTATTATTGTATCGTATTGAATTGAATGAATACTGTTTACATATATGCTACATTAACACACAAAAATAAAAAATAAAAGGTTTTTTTATATTTTTTTTTTTGTGTGGGTAGGTCCAATAAAACCAAAATATGGAATTTATAATTGATTTGGATTTATGAAGTTACCTATAGTATTAATTTTTAAATTCATTTTTGTGTTGTAATATTATTATAAACGCATTTGATTTACCGATAGGTGTCGACGAACCCAGTTTCATTGATAACATATCAGATATAAATCGGATACATTATATCTTCATATAGTTTATCGTGGAACCCGACCTCGCCGGTCACATGCTTAAGCTTATGAACTAGCGTGAACAGATGAGCCCTCTGTGGTTTCATAATTTGTATGCCATATTTCTGCAGATTCTTCAGAAATCCATTTATCGAATCGGGCGATGTGGCGCGTACTTTGCGTGTTTTGATTGGTTTGTCAATTTATTTATGTTCACCATTGAATAAAACCATAGCGGCTGCACAAACAGTCAGGAGCTCCGTAGTGTATGGAAGGCAGTCAGCAGGCCCCACCAGGCCGGTACGGGACGCGACAGGCCTATACAAGCGGGACACCTGTCGCCTCCTGTTGCCTGGCCGGCAGGCACAGTATCTGTAGGAAAAACCATTCACCTACGCACGAAATACACCTAAATGGTGCTCTAATTGAAATATATTTCACGGAATCCTTATTCCATTAAACTCAACTTTATCTCTGTATGTTGAAGCGGCCAGATGTTAAGAGGGCACTCGACACACGGCGGTAACAAATTACCTGTCCACGCAATTCATTGACTTTTCTGGCGCAATAAATTAAACATCACCTTGGATAATATTAATTTACGTAACAATATTAATTTATTAACATTGAAATGAACCTATAATCATTTATTAAAAGCGTAATTATTCATATATTATTCAATATCTATGTTATAGTATACACATATATTTTGTTTTTACGAGTTTTATCTAATGTGGATTTCCTTCCGTTAATTATCACAATCTCCGTCAACGTGGTTCGTGTCAGAATTCGCACAAATGATAAAAGATAAAAGGAAAAGCGGTGATACAATAATATAATGGGAAGTGATGAAACACTTAACAGTTTGTAGAGTTCGCGAGAAGGCCTGGCGCGCCGCCAGCGGTCGCCGCGCGGCGTCCCGCCCAGCGCCAGAAGCGCCAGTGCGTGCCAGTGCGCCGTGCCAGTGCCCAGTGCCAGTGCGTGCCATTACATTTGCTCGAGTGTGTACAAGTTACACAAACTACAACGCATTCATTTGTTTTCAATGTTTCGGGCGCAGGCAATCTTTCACACTTAACACAATACTTCAATTTATATAAGTAATTGGTAGCTTTTATTCTTTAAAAAGATACTTAATTATCAAAAATTATAAACTTATTTACGTCCTTTTTTACGAAATCATCTTATTAATAAAATGTTGGAATGTATGTGCAGTTATTCTTAACCGACTTTAAAAACGGAAAGGAAGAACTTCTATTTCCGTCTGTATTTATTTTTTTTTGCGTTTGTTGGACCATATTTTCGGCAATTGTAAACCGAATTAAGAAGTTTTTGTTTAGTTCGAAATAGGATGGGGGTGGTCCGATTATCTGATGATGGAAACTCAGGGAAATCGAGGCAGTCGATAGTGATTAAATTAATATTTGATGTGCACTAAAAAGTTAAAAATAATTATTTTTCAACAAAAATTTAACCGACATCAAACAACTCTAATGCGAAAATTGGAAATTCGCTTAAAAATAATATCAGCTATTGGTCGGTCCGGTGTGTCGGTAATGAAGCGTTTATTGTTATCCTTCTAATTAAACCATTCATGTTACAAAATGACATATTTAAGTGATTAATGTCATGTTCCGGATCCGCCGCGTAACAACCTCCCCCGCACCCCCGCACCCCCGCTCCCTCCCGCCGCGCGCGGGGAGGGGGGGGATGAGTTGGTTCACGTACTCGTTCATGGTCTGCCCAATGAAAGCTTTCCAAAGATTGATCGTTTTTTTTGACAAGCGAGTATTATTTGACGAATGACTGAAATCTACGTACGATACACTATGTTCCAATAATGGTTATTCAATTCCGATTCTGATTAATGTCCAAAGCTGTAAGTTCTAAGTGTTCTCACGTACACATCTCCCGGTTGGTGATAATTTGTCGGATTCCTAATATTTTAAATCCTGGCGTTTTTTGGGAAAAGTTTCGAAGCATTTATACACAATTAGACGTTTATGAAAATGAGTTCAAAATCTCTTCGCTTTTTGTTCGCAAACGATATATAAAAAAAAAAAAGATAAGGATGGGAGCGGAGGAAGCCGCGCCGGCTTATTTAATCGGCCGATCGGTCAAGTGTGAGTCGTCCTTACAACACCAATGGTGCCGTACCTGGTTTTCTAAATATATAGTTATCTATGGTACTTTACAAATAAGCTGAAGAGCAACTGCAAAAAAATTTACACCCATCCAATTTATTTACAATGCCGTTGCTTAATTTTGATTTGTTATTATTTGTTGTTATAGCGGCAATAGAAATACGTCTTCTCAGAAATTTTCAGCTGTTTGACCGTGACGGTTCAAGAGATACAGCCTGGTTACGGACAGACAGACTGTTCCGTTTTAATTTTTGTTTACGGAACTCTAAAAATACCAAATTCAGTAAATATTCTTATACATATTTTTGAATCGTTTCGTAACTATAAAATGATTTACAATATACATTAAAATGTTTTTTTTTTCAAAATGCAGTCTTGCATAGATGAACTAATATATAAGGAAATTGTTATAAATATTATTCCAATAATAGGAAAATATTATAAATCTGAAATTTTATGATCCACATAAATCAAAAGATTTTATGATCGCTCGCGAATTCATAAATATTATAAGTAGTTTAATTTTATTAATCCGTCTTGATATCATAAAAACGTTTTATTGAACTATTGGAGTATTGCGAGGTTACTTTAGTGACAATGACATCAACAGCGATTCACCTACGAAATCTAAAACGCTTCTGTCTTAGATGATGCGATGTTTGTGTATGCTCTGTGTGATTCAGTACATGGCAGCGGCGGCGGCGCGGCGGAACCTTCGATACAACAATTGATGAGATGTTAAAAAATCAAAACCGATGGTTGTGAAGAGTACTTACACTTTCACATTCCGAGAGATGAACATCCTATACCTAAGAATCACTTCAATTTTGAAGAGATCGCTTACTACCAGCTCAGTTGCTCGCTTTGACATTAAAAAATATGAACCAACTTGTACTAGGGACGTCAATGACCTGTACGTGCAAAAAGTGATTTACTTACAAATTCTTTCTGCATATCAGTGACGGCTCACATTGTATTGTGTACACACCAAGTGGCGGGCGGCAGCTCCGCTCAACCGCTTGGTAATAATATTTCAATTGCTTTAAACATCATTATTATTGCACAGATCATTGAAATACCTGCCTACTACGGTATAGAACGATAAGGAAAAAAAACATTTCAGACTCCCTACTAAACGCCACACGTAACGTTTGTGAAATAGATGCATGTTATGTTTGTCGCTCCTGCACGCAAAATAGCGATCGTGTCGGTGTGAAATAAAAGGTTATAGATTTTTGACAGCTGCTCTGGATAACTGCAATTGGTGCGATGTGCTGATCTTAAAAAATATATTGTATACTATAATCGCGCTCCGGCCGCCGCCGGCCGCTCTGGCATTTAGCAATCGTTAATCATAATATTTTTAATATTTGACGCTTAATTAAATGCTGATTATGATTTACTGGACCGAATTGACTTAAACTTAAATATTTGTCTGAAAATACATCTTTAATATTACTTTTTAACATAACTAGCTGTGACCCGCGGTTGAAACCGCGTAAGTCCGTATCCCGTAGGAATATCGGTATAAAAAGTGCCTATGTGTTATTTTAGTTGTCCAGCTATCTACGAAGCAAAATAGTATTATTATTCACCAATAGATGTCAGGAAAAAAACACGAATAAAACACGAATATGACATTTTCTAAAAAAAAATCCTAGCTAGATCGATTTATCGCCCCCGAAACCCCCTATATACTAAATTTCATGAAAATCGTTGGAGCCGATTCCGAGATTCCAATTATATATATATATATATATATATACAAGAATTGCTCGTTTAAAGGTATAAGATTTCAAAGTCGAAGTTGTCGCCAAAAATAAGTAAAATGTATACTTAAACCTCACTGAGAAAATTCTAGTAATTGTGCAAGTCGAACACGCTTTGGCACGAATCGCGGCCCGCGCCGGAGAGGGTACCGCGTCCCCACAGACAGGCGCGAAAACATTGAAAAAGTACTCAATAAATACTTTAGTACTCTACATTGCACTAATCTGGTCATCAGACATTAAATCATCTGTGATAGATCACGATCTGATATACACGAACACGTTGTAGGCGCACCTCGCACCTGCCTTTTCTTTTATGTATCATAATTATTTCCACAATAAATGCCGACACGTAGTTTTTACACAGCAATATAGACAAAGCACTGACCCACTGTATAGATTATTAATAAAAGTTACAAAGTAGTTAAGTAAGTAGTGTTCGAAGTGTAACAGCGCTGCTCCTGCGTGCCGCGCGCTTTCCCTCCAAGCCCATACACACCGGCAAATTTAAGTTACCGAATGATCAGCGGCCTGTAGGGGATCATACATAATGTATCTCAGAGCCGCCGGAACGACGAACAAAAATAATTGACATTTGAACAAAACGTACCTTTGCAATTTTTATAATTATACAAAATTGCATATATTTATAATATCTTACACTCCAGCCCGAACCGAAAAGTGACTTCAATCACTGACCCAGAGGCTAGCTGTTTTCCTATATAACATATTTTTTAACAAAATACTTACGTCAATCATTATTAGAATGTAAATTGTATGTATTATTATACTTTCAGCTAATTGAAATGTTAATAATGTAGGTACATTAAGTAAAGCCAGTACCCATTCAGTGTGTGGTCAGTGGTGGGCACTTACTCCACGCGAGACAGCCGTCCAACAAGAAAAACGAAATCTTTCCCATACATTTAGTAGGTACCTAGTACCTGCTAAACTTGAGAGCTCTTGCTCGAAAGATTATGTAAATTCAACATTAAAAGATCTTCCTTTATACTTCGTTCAAATAGACAAATGTGTTTAATGAATTATATATCAGAACTAATTTCTATTAAAATTCGATATTTTTTTCGAAATCCAAAAATATATGCTCGTCCCGCCTCCGCTTGTATATTAAGAGTCCTGTTTTATCCCAAGAGAGCATTTAATCGGGATAAAAAGTAACCAATCACCCAAGTTAGCTTATACCCTGTCTGTATACCAAATTTCTGCGTCATCGACGGACAAACATCCAAACAAACAAACGTTCACGTTTATAATACTAGTGTGATTATGTAGCGAAGAGAATTACCAATACAATAATTATATAATTAGTTATGTTCGGTTAATGTTGCATAAGATAAGTAGGTGATTAAATTTATAAGAGTTTAACAGCTAAATAAACAAAACGTATTCGAATAAATTCAATGACATTAAAATGAGTAGACTTATTTATACTTGGTAATTATTAATTATGTGTTCACACGTTTGTCGCGATTCGTACATCCATTTAATTAAGTAATTAATGTCCGTTACCATAAGCTGCAAGAAATAAAAGTAAAAAATACTCACCGAAACAGTTAATGTATATAATTAGCATTCGCTGCTACAGCGTCCGAGCGCAGCTTGCACTTCCCCGTAGCTCGCAGGGTGCAGCGCAACCGAATGCGTAGCACTTTCACTGAAACTTCACTTTAATATACTTTAAAACTGCAAGGGAGCGTTCGCCGGCGTTACAGAATTTAACAAGATGTTTCGCGGAGCGAGTCGCGAAGTAGTTGCGAAGTTTAGTGCGCGTCGCGGAGCGGGCGTGACGCGGCGGTCGCGCGGTCGGCAGCGGCTCTGCGGCGCTACTGAGCGCCGCCGGTCGCCCGCCGCGGCCCAGCGCCCGCTGCCCGCCGCCACCGCCGCCACCGCCGCCACCGCCGCCACCGCCGCCACCGCCGCCACCGCCGCCTGATGCCGCACCGGCAGCCGCTGGCAGCTGCAGGGCCTCCTCACCGTGTTTCGCAGACACAACGTGCTCGGTACCAGTAGCACTGTATGTGTAGAACGAGTCGAAGTAATGTAGGTATGCAGTCTACGTCATTTTTATGTGACTTCTTTAGAATGTTTTGTTCTTATATTTACAATTTATTATAAGGGTTCCGTACAGAAAAAGTTAAACGAGACACTATCATTAAGACTGATGTTCGTCTGTGTGTCTGTCCTGTCCCCAGGCACGAGCAGTGTCTCAGGAACTGTGAGGATGTTTTCATGATGTTGTTATAGCAACATTAAAAATAATAAAAATAAAATATATCATAATAAACCAAGGTTAAGCAACGTCTGGCATGTTTGTGTGTAAATTGTATGTGTACCCTTAGTCCGACTCACACTTGACCAACTTTTCTCAAGAAAAAAAAAAATCAAGAAATTATTCAGACAAGTCAAGAATAAAAGCCAATAAAGACGTAGACTGATGTACGCACACATTTATACAATCAATCTCGGTCGGCTCCGTCGGTACACGGGCCGCACGGACACATGCGTACATACATGTCATTGCCAAAAATGTAATTCACTGAAATCTATTGATTGTAGGATAAAAATAAATCACTATTACTATGTTCTTTAAAAAAAAATGTGAGCTGTCACGGGGCGCCTGGCAGATGTGAAAAATCGACATTATTTTTTTTTTTATATATACCATCGTCTAGCGTGGCGACGCGTCGCCACGGCATGCGTCCACGCCAGAAATCGGTTTTACGTGCGGCTATAGATGTTTCACATGAAAAACAGACATAATATGCATACGGAAATAGGTGTATAATCTCAATCTACTAGACCGAGTGTCGAGTGCTGCGAGTAAATCCAATCAAACAAAATTTTAAGTAATGGAAGAAATGTAATGTTCAGATGACATTTAAGATTTCACTCCCCGACGCCCGCAGAACTCCTCCACTCGTATTTCTGAGTAATACTTTGTAATTCCATATTTGATTTGTTTGTTCATCTTCGTTTCATCAATCTCGAGAGTCGAAAAACGCGTGCAGTACTCCGCTCGACTACTGCAACTACTACACAGTGATAACATGCTGTATGCAATTTAGAATGAGTGTAAATATCTATGTTTCAATGTAAGTTCGAGTTGGACATTTCGAAGTGCCGCGGCCGCGTGCGCGCCGCTCCACGGCTCTGATGCGAAGTAGGCTAATAACAACCATAAAAGGATGAAATGCGTTTCCTCTTATTTATTGATCATTGTTACGTTTTTGGCCATATTACACGGCATGTTGCCTTTGTCTAAACAAACTCGATGTAGTCACCACGTCTTTAAAAACAAATTGAGCAACAGATTAAAGATACCATAGGAGAATAGCTTACTCCAAGCGGATCCACTTTTGTACCGTTATTGGTCCCTATACTACACTAAAATATAGTGAAAGTTCAACATTATGCCAAGGATTACGCAGAACTGAAAAAATTTATGAGACTACTTGTCGTTGTGCAATTGTACTAACTAAATTTATTTGTACTACTAACCAATGACACGTGATCAAAACAAACATGCTCATGCTCATAATTAGCTTCTTTTAATATTGATCCTAATTAGATGATGTATCTTGAAAGACACCCGCAGGCAATGGGTTTAGTGAGACTATCTGCTATTTGTAAATGTAATTTCATTTTTAATGACTTCTAAAAAGGGGGTAGCAATTCGATGTGTATGTATACTATATTCTAATTAAATAATAAAACAAATTTTTCAAAACTTCTACACTTCTGACACTATACGTCTACATGCTCACAATACATATCATACACTTATTTATTCTTTAAGTATTTTTTTTCTTATTTATTTATTTATTTATTTTTTTATACATTTATATTCACTAAATTCGCTGAATACTTAAAATTTTTATAAATATTTATATTATTGAGTTACAATATGCTTTTTTTTTTCTATTATAGTATATGTCGGTGTGCAACCGCACTTCAAACAACATAGTCACGCACCTTCTAAAACAAATCTGGTTCATTGATTGCAATTAGGTTCAAAATAATTTTCTGGAATGTTTGTTCTCAAATTAAGAACACAGATTATTATTCTTTAATATTTGACGGTAACATTAAAAAAAACTAACTGATTTACTTTTTGTAATCATCTTAAATTTCTTAACGCGTTTCGTTTATAAATTTTAGTAAGTTGCGAGAATTGATGCTTTATTCAAACAAACAATACATCCAGTTTTGCTATAAAAATCCGAGCGCGCGCCGGTTCAGAAACACTTCGACTCGAAATGTCGTAGCGAGCGGAGCTCTTAAAGATCAAAATAAATTGGAATTATTCACAACTGTTTTTCTTTCTGCTACATCACTCAGTATCGGCGATAGCAATGCTCAAGGAAGTCGGGACGTCAGCAATGCTGGCGACACACTTCTTCAATACAACCACGGTCACCTTCATCCGTTATATAGATATTTAGAAGCATTCATCAAACTCAAACATTTATTCATTCAACTAGACTTCTTATAGAAGCGCTTTTGAATCGTCATATTACACAGTTATAACATTTACCACCGGTTCGGAAGGCACTTTCTACAGAGAAGAGCCGGAAAGAAACTCGATCAGTGAACCATCATGTATATCATCTGCCCCATACCCCACTGTTCCTATCCATATACCATATACCATCTGTTCCTCGTGTCATAACTATGTCTATCACCTACTCGTAAGTCGATGTTATTGTGTACTTGTAAAATAGTATTAAATATATACTCTCACCTAACTAACCTAAATCGTCTTTCCCTATACGACAAGAGAGATGCCAGATTGGTCTCAGTCAAATTTGCGTTCATTGCAAACTGTCTGCTATACATGAGAGTCACAGATACACTCCGGGCTGTCCCTCAAACGAAATCTGTAAAGGTAGGAAGCAAAACTGCCATGTCCGGCCAATATTTGCACGTGCAGAAGTTCGAATGGGCACGCACGAACTAGTTTGTATACCGCCCTTTTGCAGTTGTGCCCTCATCGTAGTGTCGGATGTGGATGGTTGCATGCCTGATTTCCCTATATATATGTGGAGTCGCTGAAAATTCCAGGTTATTTCCTTTCTGTCCTTAATTTCCGAAGCTCGGCCTGATACATCCTTAAGTCGCTAGAGAAGCATAGCTTTCGTCTTAATTTCGGTATTTCCTTTCGACAAAGAAAGGGCCGCTCCTACTTGGCTTCCGCTTTTGCTTCCATCAGGATAGATTCCGCTCTTTTGTTCTGGATGTGGAGTCATCGTTAATGGGGTCACAAGTTCTGTAACTCTGTATCGCAATAGGTAGGTAGGTTTTGGGTTAGGTTAGGTTTTGGGTTAGGTTAGGTTTTGGGTTAGGTTAGGTTTTGGGTTAGGTTAGGTTTTTCGGTTAGGTTA
>NC_052111.1:9578200-9579629 GCF_012273895.1 Zerene cesonia | reverse complement strand
AAGAAAGTATTTTTCATGGCTCGAGAATACGCAAAAAATTATGGCTACAGATACTGTTGGACGACTCGAGGAAGGATATATTTAAGAAAAGCCGAAGGCTCACCTCTTATTAAGATCAATAATGTAAACGATATTGATAACCTCAAATCAAAGTGACTAGTTTCAATCTACTCTCTTTTTTTTAATAATTTTTGTTTTAAGTCTCTTATATTTAATTTCCTTAATATTGTATTAATCTTTAAAGTCGTAATAATAAGAAAGTGCATTACACACTCGCAAAGTACTTGTTGTCATCTAACTTACACACACTATACACACACCACGAAGACTACAATACGCAATGTAATATTGCATAATATACAAATAATAACTAACATCTGTCATATCAGCATGCAGTATCAATTAAGTTGTTACATTTTTTGCAGCCCTCAGATTTTAATTTTCACTCCATTGTTGTTTAACATTTCTCAATCGATGTATGTTTTAAGCACTACATTATTATGTAAATACCTAAAGTATGGATAATAGTCATATTACTGCAGAAATAGAAAATATTGAATCGAATAAAGTGCAATGCTTTTTAGTTAGTGACATAAATGACTGTCAATCGCTTCTGAAATCGGACATCAGTGATAAAGACGCTTTTTCGGTTTTAACTGTTAACATTAGAAGCATTAACCGTAACTTTGATATGTTTTTGGCATTTATATCTAGCCTACAATTTTCTATAGACGTTTTTGTTCTCACGGAATGTTGGACTAGTAAGGCTAATCCACCCCCCCATTTAGATAGTTATCAGATGTTTTGGTCAAAAAATAGTTTAAATCAAAATGATGGGGTGGTTGTGTATGTCCGACAAAGCATAAAAGCTCTCGCTTATGAGCCCGTCTTTTTGGAAGGGAACTGTCTAGTTATCAATATTGAACCCGGTTATACACTAATATGCTCATACCGATCTCCATCCTTCAGAAATATATCTATATTTTTGGAATCACTTGACAATACTCTAAAAACAATCTCTTCGAAAAATGTTATATTTACAGGTGACATAAATATAGATATTTCATCAAACAATTTAACAACTGCTGCGCAAAATTATCTTACTCTATTAGCTATGCATGGACTGAGTCAAGGAATTAACATACCAACAAGGCTAACATCATGTCTTGATCATTTCATGATCAAGTGTCCCAATGTCTGGAAAACGCTTGTATTTGAACAAGTGCTCACTGATCACTCTCCCATTTTACTATATATCACTGGTGTAAATGTCAAAAACTACTGTGGGAGTTTCTCATCGCATAATAAAAAACCTGTTATTGATTATATAGGAATAGAAAAATCTTTGTTGGAAGAAACATGGTACGACTTGTATAAAATTAATGATGTAAATGTAGCTGCTGATTTTATTATAGATAAACTTTTGACT
>NC_052111.1:9574333-9578100 GCF_012273895.1 Zerene cesonia | reverse complement strand
CTGCCAACCCGCACTTGGCCAGCGTGGTGGATTATGGCCTGAACCCTCACAGGAGGCCTGTGTCCCAGCAGTGGGAACGTGTATGGGCTGATGATGATGAAGCACAGACAAAGTCGGGGGTATATATAAAGTTAGCATCCGCAATAGTTGGGTGCGTGTTAGTTTAAAAGAGATATGGGATTATCTGGAGAGCAGTAGTAATGAATAACAGGTTTAAATATTTAGTACTATCATAGTGTACGAATCGTTTTGGCGTTTATAAAACATCCATATTGCATAACTATTACTCTTTTTGAAAAATGTTTATTGTAAAAAGTAATCTGGTAACTGTTTTATGTTTATGTGTATATGGTACTAGATAGTATAAAGTAAAGTCGCTTCCCGCGTCTGTCCCTATGTATGTATGCTAAGATCTTTAAAACTTTACGAATTTTGATAGCATTTTTTAATAGATAGTGTGATTCAAGAGGAAGGTTTATATGTATAACAAGATCTACTAAACTACTTTGAATTTAACGCGTGCGAAGGACGAAAGGCTTAGGTTGATATGTTGTTGCCCTATGCTTACTTATATCTTTCGCTTATGGAATACAGCTATTAAGTGAAGTCTAAAGCTCATATAAAATTACGTTAATATTCAACGCATATCGCAAAATAATACAGAATCTTATTCACAAGCAAAGACATGCCTTTTAATTACTCCATTAGCAATCAATCAGAATTTATGTAAACAGCTACCAGCCACCTCGCGGCCGCGCTTACCCTCACAAACAGTCAACATCACTAATGTCGCTGCGCAAACACTTTTCACAATAAAAACCACTGCTTGCATTATTCGTGTCGATTTACATCTAAACAAACTTACTTTTACTGTCAAAACGTTCTGTATCACAATGGAGTAAGGTTTAGTTTGGGTAATCTAGAAATCGATATGCATTTAGGCGAAATTCGGTTCCCATGTGAAAGAGGGTGTATGAGGGTGGTGTATGGGCCTATAATTTGATGTGATAATATTCTTGTGTTTATTGTGTGAATGAAGGGATTAAGAGTTTTTAATTTAGTTGAAATTGTTTGCTCTTTTTTTAATGTAAAAATAATTTGGTTAAGTATTGTTTCTGTACCTAGTTATTTATATGTACCATGCGTTAAATAATATAGACCAGACCATTAATTAAGATAGTTAATTCGAATGTACTTATACATTTAATTTATTTAACTAGGAATTGGCAATACAGCGTACTTTTTGAGCACTTTTTAGAGCAAATTCAATTACAGTCATATATTAGAAAAGTATGAGATATATAAAAGCATTCATAAGATACAGTGAGATGGAAAAAATCAATCAATATGTCCCCTATATTTCAAAATTCCCCTCGACGCGTGCGAGATGCGACTGCGTCACACGCGACCGGTCGGCCTATTGTCGCCTGCCTTTGTAGCCTTACTTGACAGGTGATACGCGATAAATTGATAACGATTATGGTTCAATGATACTCGATATTACGTCAAGTAATGACAGTCTAGACTACGGCCTATAATTTCGCCGGTAATGCTGATATATTAACACACTAATTTCCACGTAGTGTAGATTACGCTAGATAACTACTTCAGGCGATATTTTTCGCCATAATTCGCTATATTCATCTATATCTATAACTATGAATTTCTATTTTCCTTGGTCATGCCGTCACGCGTGAACGGCTGCACCGATTAAAAAAATTTTTGCACCATTAGAACTGCATTTACACTGGGCGACATAGCCTATATATAATAAACCGGGCCGAACAGCTAGTTTGAGGAAAACTTCTAGAATCTTTTATTTCAAAGCTGTACATTGTCTTTGGTACGTATCCTAAACTTTACAATGACAAGTTCGTTAAAACCTGTACAGTCGTTTCAAGGAACAAATCGCCAAAATAAAGTGTTGCCATGTTATCAATACAATATCTAAATTTTTTGTGCATTTGATAAAGTGAAGATAAACAAGCAAACAATGTTTTATTGCGACAGCAACTAATTTGAATATAAATATTGCTACCAACCTCGCTAGGTTTAAGGTCAAACCGACACACATATAATTTAAATAGCTTTGAATATCCCTAGAGAGAAAACTATCTCGACTTTACCCATGTACTGAGCACACATACATATGTTATACTCAGATTGAGTTACGTGCTATTGCTCTCTTACACAAAGTGACTTATTAAATGATCAACAACCCTTTGAAGACTAAACTGATGCCATTATAACTTTCGTAAGATAATTAATATTTAGAGCTAATCAGGCACAGGTTGCTTTGGGAAAGGGAAGAAGTTACTTGAGTCTGATGTCAAAGTTGTAATATAATTTGGATTCTAGGTATACCTATTATCGATTTAAATTAATAATATGGTTGATTTTATGTTAATATTGCTTATTAGGATTAGGATTAAAGATATCTAAGAAAAAAATGGATCATATGACAATAATTATTTAAAATTTGTGTTTGTGTGGCTTTGAAAATTTGTCTAAAATTATTAATGCTATAATATATAATGGACGATTTTACACTATTTTTGGCTAGAGGGAGGAGAGCTTTTACGTCAGATGCTGATCTCGACTATTTATTTTTGCAATAAATTGAGGAATTTGCAATCATTTTTAACGACCCAGATGACACCTCGATTAATAATATATTCCTGAATTCATGTTATTGCTCCCGGTTACATGTACCTATGGATAGCATCCTCCTAAATATTCTTATATAATATTAACGTAATTGACGCACATAAGAACAGACGATCAGACAAACAGGCAATAAAAAGAATCGATACTCATTGTTTTCAAGTCTGTAACACATACATAGTTATTATAGCATAGCAAAATTACTATTCTGCACTTGGATTTCGCTTTTGACATGCTGCGATTCCTCCACTTTTCGCAGAAGAAATACGTAACAAGCAGAAGTGGTATTTAAATTCATTTTTATTTTTTTGGGTGGACAAAGACTAAAAAGAAAATAAGAAAATGTTTTATGTAAGATACAATTTTGTAATGCGATTTATTGTTTACTTACGTTAAAATTGCGTCTCAGTGAAACTTTTATTTTGTATCCAAGCAAGTTATCAGGTCTTGCGCCATCTATTGATGAATAGAAGATTGTTGCACATTAAAAGATTCAGAGTCATCTATTGTTAACTAGAAGATAATTACAACATATTGAATTCAGCGCCATCTATTGACGACTAGAAAATATACGTTATTGAATTTAGCGCCATCTATTTTTAATTGGAAGATATTTACTCACTATCGAATGTAATATCTATTTTTACTTATGACACTAAAGGTTACAGGAATTAAATTTTAAGAGAACTCAAGTAATTGTAATTAATTATTTGACCATTTTATCAAAACACTTTGGTTAAAAAAATTGTGAAGATTTTAACTAATTTGGCTAAAATTATTAATGCAGTTAGTATGTATTATTTACTGCCAAAATTATTCGGATTAACAGATTTGTGCAAAAAAATAAAAGTTTCGCATATATTTATATTTTTTATTATTTACCAATAACATCTTATACATACAAATAATTTTAACTCAATAGAGTTCATTTCAATTTTCCCTAACAGGAAATTTATATTTTACTTATCATGACTGGATCTAGAATCTGGGTCGGAGGTGTCTCTCTGTTCATGGATCTCCATTTCAAAGTCGTCGACTGCCATCGGAGTATCTGTAAAAACACACGTAACTTAATACATAAACTTAAGTGTAATTATACTTAA
>NC_052111.1:9552422-9574233 GCF_012273895.1 Zerene cesonia | reverse complement strand
TTTGTGTGTTCAGTTTACGTAGCTCTTCCCTACATTAGCACGTTTGGAAAATTCTCCTAAATATCTATATCGCTTTTTCCCAATTTCTGTTTTACCATAAACAAAATTAACTAACTGCATTTCAATTCAATACATATGTTTTCCTTCACTAAACCGGTGGAAAAAAAAAAAAAAAAAAATCGTTATCTATCGAGTGGAGCAAACAATTTTTTTTATTTTTAAGTCGGGTACCAAGTTCACATAGCCGAAGACGACTGGCTCCTGAAGGTAGGTAGGTAGTACCTTCCGGAGGCCAAATTAAGTGTATATAGAGATTCTTGAGTGTACTTTTACATATAACACCCTTATCGGGCTGAAAGTTGGCAGTTGGTAATGAAGTGTTTTTTTTTACAAGACAATTTTTGAGCAGAAATTTATAATTCGCGAATATAAAAAATTTGTTTCTGGTTTCAAAATCTGCACGTCGAGCCTAACACAAAAGTAAAATTATATTTGTTCTCGCACTAATTCTTTTAAATCTGGGCGTCTCCCGATTATTCCATTCAGCTTGAATATTTATTTTATGAAGAAAGAAGAAATTATTGACGTACGTGTCGTTCCGAATCAAAATCATCATCAAAATTCATAATCATACCGAAGCTGCCTTTACCCCATTTGCCATTGCCATGCATACAAATACAAATTATTGCAGAGTTAAGAACATTTATGATTGATCATATTTTTAAATATCAGAATTTACATGTGTAGTGAAAATCAATTACAAGTACGGATCATATTAAACAGAAGCAAAAACACTTACCCACTTACCATCCTCCTGCACAGGATCGTAATGTTGCACATTGCACAATCACGAAGATAAACTAATATCATGTAATGTATCAAATAGTTAGGTTCAGACGTCATTGATTTTATAAATGAACTCTAATATAAGAAAGTCCGCAACTGGCTTAAATACATTATCTTATGGATTAACAAACGTACTGTAAAAATCACTTGCAAATTATTTATAAATTATAAACACAATGAAATACGAGTTACAACCATCGATCCCGAATCTCCCGCGCAGCTCTTTACAGCCATCACTTCATGACGTTTGATAGAGCACTGACAGTTGACACACAGATTAAAATAAGAAGTAAGAATAAGTTCAATAATTGCAAAAATTTTTGCAATTATTGAATTATTCTATACTAAATTTTACATAGAAATTGCTTTTGGCTATGATTTACTTACAGTTTTTATTACTTTTAATAAATTGACGTTATTTTATGTTATATTATTTATATTGATAAGCGCTGCTTCTCTGATCATACGAAGGCTTAAATCTTTAATAAACTTGTATAAAATTTTTGTTTCTCCTTCTTTTAAAACTGGACACTGATACTGGCAAATAGTTCCGGCTTATTGCCATAAATAAAATAAAAATGCAATAATAATGGAGCTGCCATTCAATACGTTCATTATTTTATCTTTTTTTTCTCTTGTAGTGAAAATAGATGGAGATTATAGCATTCTGTCCTAAATCAAGATTCCTGAATCAGATAATGGACGTTAAGTGTCACTTAGAATCAACGGATTTAGGAATTATCTACGAAATGATTATTGTAGATATTATGTAGTTTGTCTTGTAACAACGTTTATTCAAAAGCAAAATATTATCATACTAGAAACTATAAATGCCACAGAAAGATGTGTCAGAGCCTGTAATAACAGAAAATACGTTTTAAGATTTAAAATTCAATTCTTTATTATCCCTACCGTGCTGACAAAAATGATCCTTGAAAAATATTGAGCTGTTTATAAAAGTCAAGTATAAGTATTTCAATAATGCGTTTCTAATTAGACTTCTCAATTATTTAGTCAGCCAGAAACCATCCTGATCTGAACTTAGGAATGTAAATTTACTGAATAGTTTCTTAATTCATTGCCGACTGAATTAAGTCAACTAAATTGTGTGTCGGTAGTTAAATAGGGGCATTAATCTATGATATTGACATTTGACATTTACAATAACACTTAGCGTGTTGCTCTGTGCGTGTTAGCTTTACGTACATACAAATATAGTTTTTAATCTGTGGATAATGGATTTAAAAAGTTAAATACCATAATTTATTATTAAACTATTTGCTTGCAACTTACTTGCTTACTAGGTTGATATAAAAAATTGATTATATTATTAAGAAATAATGTGAAGGAACTTAAACATTATCAAAAAATAAATAGTTAATAATTTTATACATTAATTTAAAATGAGGTGTTAATCATTCAGGTAATCATTGTTACATAAAATATTTACGATTTCATGGATTTATGCATTCAAGTATATAAAACGCAAAAGTGAGTGATTGTTCTATTAATGCACAGCGCAAACTACTGAACCGCTCGGGCTTACATTTGGCATGCAGATATGATGCAGGCATCCGCTAAGAAAAGGTTTTTAAAAATTCTACCCCCGAAGAGATAAAACAGGGGATGGAAGTTAGTCATAAAAATTTAATTTGACTGCGCGGGCGAAGGTAACAGCCAGTTGAACTTAGATTGGCTTTAATTTGAATTGGAGTTGATATATAAAATTTTATGATAATGGTGATGTTAGTTAACGATAGTAAAGATAAATACACGTGTAGTAATTAAATTCTTGCCATTTTACTGTGTCCGCTCTTTAGTGTAATTTGCTTTATTAATAAATTGTGAAATATTAAAATTTCAGTTATCATTTACCTCAAAATGCATGGAGAAAGTTTGGCAAATGGGCAACTTAAAAATGAAAAACTTAAGATATCACAAAGTAACAGTAAAAGCCCTGATAGTATAAAAGATAAAAGTATAGTTTTAGATAAACAAGACATTCAAGATGTAGATATAGAGAAAGATGTAGATGCAAGCTTAAGTGCAGCGCAGCGTGCACGGGCTGAGCGCAACCGACAGCGTGCTAAAGCTCTGCGTGAGGCCCGTCTTGTCAAGCAGCCCCTGTCAGTATATAGTGAACATTATTAGTAGACTATAGTATGTTGGCTAAGTAGCACTTAAACATGTTAGAATATAAAATGTTTATTTTGTTCATATACAAGAACACTTTTATAACAAGCGAGGCTGGAGATTGACCTAGGATACTGTTGCCACATCTTATTCCCATGAGAATTCGCTTTGACTATCAAGTAAAGATGTGGGTAAAAAGAAAATGAGATTGTAAAATGTATAAAGAGAAAATAAAAAACAAACAATAACAACAAAAAATAAATGTTAACATAATATTATGTTGGTAAAAAAACAAGCCTTGAATGCCTATTTGACTGTTGTATTTATATGTCACAAATACTAGTACTAGAAGTAATATTTGTGTAATAATTAATATGATCATGAAGTATTCAGGTTTTAATTGAATTTTTTTTTATAAAACAGCATAAGCAAAATAAGTGAAAACTGCATTCCACGAGCTATCGACTCTGGTGGTGGCTTTCTACTAGAGGAGACAGAGGAAGATCCATTGCGGCCAGTGGCTGAACCCGCTCCTATTGTGCACCATACTGAGCAGCCTCACTGTTTGGAGTGTGAGCGGCCCTTCCCGCAGTCATACCTCTTTGATACATTCGATTACAGTGTATGTGATGAATGCAGGTTAGTTACTTAAAGTTTATGACAAATATTTGAATGGACAAATATTGTGATACCCATAATAAATTCAAGTTTAATTGCAAATTTTTACCTTAAAATTATAAGATCACTTCTATTTTCAGGGACGATAACGATAAACATGTTCTCATCACAAGAACCGAAGCTAAAAGTGAGTATCTACTGAAAGACTGCGATCTAGACGCGCGACCGCCCCCGCTGCGGTGCGTGCGGCGGCGCAACCCCCACCGCGCGCGCTTCGCCGAGATGCGGCTGTACCTGCGTGCGCAGGTGGAGGCGCGCGCGCTCGAGGTGTGGGGCTCGGCCGAGCAGCTCGAGCGCGAGCGAGCGGAACGGGACGAGCGGCGCGAGCGCGCCACGGCCACGGCGCAGCGCCGCCGCCTTCGCGCGCTGCGCATGGACGTGCGCTCCAGCCTGTACGACCGCACGCGCGACCTGCACGAGCACGACTACGGGCCCGAGCGATACGACGCTGACAACGACGTGTACGAGCGCACCTGTGCCTGCGGTCACGTGCAGACATATGAGAAGATGTAATAAAACCATACAAGTCCATTGATAACACTGTGAATTTACAACAGGACAAATGTAACAGAACAACAGAACTGATATTGTGATTATTTTTATTTGAAGAAATTGTGTGAATAAATGTGTAATTCTTAATACTTATTAATAATGAAATAAAATTGTTACTTTGTCAGACAGATTCTTCATTTTTCCATAATTTTGATTATTTCATCATATATTGTAATTGTTTTTTTGCAGCTGCCATCTTATTTATTTCTCATAAAACTACTTGTTAAACAAAATTAAAAAATGATTTCTCACAAACTTTATTTATAAAACATAATAAATAGCGGAAGTTCACAACTTTTCAAGATTATTTAAATACAAAACAAGCCACTTGAGATTTCCTTGTGACTTAAAAGTATTTGTGAGTAAAATTTCTCTTATAACATGTTTATAGAGACTCGAACAAATGCCAAATTGATACATATAAAATGTAAAAGATAGGTAAAGAATTCATATTTCATTAGAAGGTATTGGTAAAATCACATCGCCTTTCATACCACAGTACCTGTATATTTTGTTACCGGATATGAATGAAATCTAGGAATTGTACATAGCACCTAGGAAATACATACAAATTAATTTTAGTTTTGTAGCATTTCAATGCTTCATAAATAAGAAGTTTTTAAAGAATAGAATATATACAATCACTAGGCAGGATAAAATTTAATCATCTAGATAAATAGGGTGCGGTGTCCCTTAGGCACATTCAGCTGAAACTAGAAGAAATAGGATTACTGAGTCGGTCACTGCCGTGACAAACTCCCCACACTTGCTTGCCTCGTGTGGTGAATTAAAATGAATGTAACAAACTTCTCACTTTGCTCCTAGCTGACTTATTTTTTATTTCCACAAAACGATAATCCTTTGATTATGTTAAATGATACATACAGGACTGCAAATAAATGCTTTTAATTAATGGATAAGATACACATATGGTATTTGAATTGATAAAAAATTAATTAGACTTTCAACAAATGAAAACTTGATATTTAACAGGTTGCTGTTAGTTAATAATTTTCTCAAAACACCATAATGTAGTGATACAATTTAATACTGCAATGGAGGTATGGAAGTACAGTGTTTATTTAAAGTTGTTTAAATGCATATACATACAAAATAAATGGTGATATAATAATTGAGATAGACTTATTTAAATAGCCTTTAAGTCTTCTGGTAGATCATTCTTGGGATGTTTATTTTCAAAGTGTTGTTTGTATGTCTTGGGATCTGGCATTTGTGCCTGTGAAAAATAAAGAGCTTGGCTTAACATTATATGTATTGACTGTACTAAGACAGTATTCTTAAGATGAAATTTCATTAATAGCAGGAAGTTTCTCAAAAAATACTTAAAAACAAGTACTAAAAAACCGTATAATAAAAACACAGATAATTCTCAAATAATAACATCTGAAAAGTCAATTTTCAAATTTTGATAGCCTGTCTCCATATATATAATAATTTATTACTATTGTCACATAAGTAACACAAATTATTTGTAATATTAACTATTAATAAAGAAATAATTACCTTACACACCACACACACATGCACTAATGCCTTTTGCGCAGCTTTCTTTTGGTCAGTAGCGCTATGTCCTTGTTGTTTTTTCATTTTTGACAACTTTTCAGCAGCCTTGGCTTGGGATTGAAGTTTTTGTTGACCGCGGGCCATCCTTACGCACAAACCAATACCATTATCTTTTATTATAAGAATTGTACAAGTAGAACATCCATGAATGGTTTAGAGATAAAATATCTAGTTACAGTAGCAAAGATTTAATATGAAGCAATTTCCATCAGGCGGGACTGTTGTCAAAATGCTGCCTATCACTGATAAAATATACATTTGCTTTGAAAATAATATGATGGTCGTTACATTACAACGACCTAAAATATTTCAAACTATCGTAACTTACCTTTTCTTTCAATAAATATCAAATATGCGGGCGATACAAAATCTTAAAATAGTGAAAAAGTATAGGTTTGTAAATATTAGCTGCAGAATAGAGGAGAGCAATGTTGAAGATCTTGCTCACACCTGGAACCCGAGAAGTGGTCAACGTTTACGTTTTTTTTTTTTGGGTTTAACAAAACTTTATTAAATTTTAAGAAAGAATGTGAAACTGTTCGTATTTATATATTTATTGTATGGAAACCAAGTTTACACTACGCTAGAATTCTTAGAAAATTCGGTTGTCGTATTAATTACGAAAAACTTTGTCACTACGGGCCTAATAACAGTTGGAAACAATCAATTAGACGTCCAATCATAACAACCTAGTATGCAAATTTTAATTTAACTACCAATAAGGAAAGGCTGTCAACGAAAACTCGCCAATACCAAAAGCTCACACTTTGTAGCATGTAATAATATTTGCAATGGCCATAAACGATCACGTATAATAATAATGGCTAATGGAGCATTTACAATCATGTACATAATCGTGCATATTCGCTATTGCAAGGCGAATAATGAATACGAATGTGTAAATGCAGCATTAAATTATGATTGCTAGAAATGATAATTTTTATATTGTACGCAAATTGCATGTAAGCTAAACCTGTCACTGTATTCACTGTAAATGTTTCAAACATTTATTTATTCAATTAGACTTCTTCTAGGAGCACCTTTGAAACATATTCGTCATATTATAATGTTACCAATAACCAACGGTTCGAAACGCAGTGTCTACATTCAACAAAAAAGAGCCAAATGAAATTTTGTAGCTGCTCCTTTAACATCATGTCAATTTTACATTTAAAATTTTACATATTAAATAATGACAATAAAATTTTCTTTGATGCTTAAGCGACAATATTTCATAGATTTTCATCTTCTATATATTCATTCATAATACAGTATACTTATTAAACTAATATGTAAAGTAAGTGTTAAATCAAGCACTACTGAATACTGAATACTGGGAGCAATTCTGTTGCTCTCATAAATCACCTATTCATATGAAAACTTCTATACATATGTGTTTATGAAATAGTTAAACGTTTTCAATGCTGTTGCTTTTCGAACCGATGGTAAACACTAAATTGTATATTAGGACAAAAGGGAATTTAGTTGAATAAATATGTATGGTTTGAGTTTGAAATTACGCCAAAAGAAAAATCTTATGGTCACCCTATTAGAAAGGGATCGATCACCTCCGCGTTACCTGTCTCACTTGGCTTGTTTTTAAGCCGCGAGTGCTCGGTCCCGTTTATAATATACTTTATCATTGTACGATAAACTATTGTCTTGCCAGTGTTAATACTATAGTATAATTTTACGCATAATTATCCAGTTTGTAGGATAAATATAAAATAAACAATTAAATCGTAATAAATATGGTCACATCGTAGCACAAAGTGGACTACACGGGACCATGCTACTCAAGATATTGTATGGGACGAAAATGAGAAAACGAGCCATGCGACGCTATACACAAGACTGTTAAACGTGCTATTGACAATATAGACCCAGGGCCGAAGCCTTTAAAAATGGTGAAAAATGAAAAAAAAACACAGCAAGTTAAAACCCATTAGAAAAGGAGTGGAATAAGATTTATAATTACGGTCGATCCGAGTTCGGGAAGTGGGAGGGGGTGAGTTTTTAAGGGTAAAAACTGATTTATCTTGATTTCCGGCAAAACTACAAGTCCTATGGAAAAAAGCAAAATGTCAAAGTTGTAGGTAATTAAAAGATCCACAAATTCTGTATTTGCAATTTTTTCACATAACCTTAAAATTTTAGCGAAAAATTCAAAAAAACCAAGTTTTTTTGATTTGTTATTCATATTTTTTTTTACGAAATTTGAAAACTTACCTTATTATGTCCCAAATACACTGTAATTTATTTGATTTAAAATATTTATTTTTTCACATTATTTTAAGTTAATATCAAAAAAGCTCAATTTCCAATCAAAAATTCTGACGAAAAAGACTGACAAAATATTAGCTTTTTCATAAAGTTTGGGGGCTTTTTGTTCGTTGCAAAATCTACTTTCTGATGGTGAAAAAAAAAAAATACATTACCATAGGAAATATTCAGTTATGTTCATAGCTTAAGGATACAACGTTCTAGACTATTACTTATAGTCCAAGATACCAGAGCCGTAAGACACAACTTATTTTCTAAAGCATATAACTTTCGATTCACAGTAGTCTTTTGTGTACTATTTAATACCTAAATGTTTTTGGAGTAATTATAATCGCTGACAAAAACAAATGACAGTTGAATAAGTAAAATTATAGCCAAACATTTTGGAAAAAATATTATTTTCTATATTGGCATCACAGATTACCTATGGCACGATGAAAGAACTAGAAATAGAGCCTTAATCGTATCTATCTCTCTAGGCTCCGGAATCCTCTTCATTAGGCCCAACTAAAAATATACTTTAACTTTTCGAGATTCGGTTTATTTTCGTTAAAACGTTGGTACTTGAAATATTGAAAAGTGACAGCATCAGACATAAACTGACGTCAGACACTTCTTTATACGTAGCACCTACGTAGACAGTGTCAGTAGAATATATTGTTAATCTGTGTCCTGTGCTTGACACAATAGAAATAATATTTCAATTTCTATCTATCTTTTTGATATATCTATCACATTCAAATTCAAATGTGTTTATTTCGAAAGTTTGTTCATACGTGTAAATAGTTTTTGCAAGTATAAATTTATTTTTAAGCAAAAGTGCTACTTATATTCTACTTCAGTTAATTGAAATAATAATCGTATAATGCAGTAAATATTCTTGCAATATTATACGAACTGTTGTTCCGCTAAATTTTCATAAATTTTTAAGATTTTTGGGACATTACAATGAAAAGCACAAAGCTGGTAGGATGTGCAAAGAGATGTCTTTGTGGTCCCCGAATTATGCCACGCAGGTAAGTTTTTAACTAATAATATTGTCTAGTATTCTATTACCTTGGACTTTGTACTGTTGAATGTTGACCTACATACCTAGCATCGAATATTATGTCTATTATTATAGCAAGAGTACAAAGTTTAAGGTCAATTATAATTAATGTTTTGAGTGGCATAGGTACCAACCAAAGTACAGTTTAAGCTTCTTGTGCTCATTTACTATCTAGTTATTTCTATTTTTTTTTAATGAATATTTACAAAATTAAGGATTAACTCAAACCATACATTGATACAAAAAATGCTTCAACTTATATAAGAGTACTATTACAAATAATCTTTCACATTTATAGAATAAACAGAAAAAAATAAATATAGGAATAAGCTGAAATCGCTTTACAACCTTTTTTTTAGTTAAATTATGAAATTAATTGAGAATTATTTATTTTTTAATTAATAAGTAAATAATATTACTTGACTTATTACTTATTTATTTGAACTGTCTTTTGACTTCACCCATTGACCTATATTAATAATAAATTTTGGTTTTGCATGTGTTTATGTACCTAACCCTTAATAAAATTGCTAGTGGTGATGTTCTGGTATTAATGTACCAGCATTTAATGAGAACGGGGATATTGACTCCATGATTATAGCATGTAAGATTCTTATTACTAAACTAGCTTTTTAATCTACAGTACAAGTTTAATTTTAATCCTGATAACTATTAGGTTAGTTTCTTATTCTATTAAATTTGAAGTTTTGTCTTTAATCTAAAAGTAATTATTGCATATATTTATTTAAATTGCTTCTATCAATTTATGGAAAATTTTAATATTGATACATTGTTACATTACAGTTACACGATTAATATGGAGGCATTTTATTGAAGCGTCAAAACATTCATGAATATATATGTAACAATCCAGAATCGCAGATTCGAATTTTTTAATCTGTTGGTTCTAAATCATTCATAATGCCCTGTTTCAGAATCAGTAACTAAATTTAGGGCAGTATGATAAGAAGCGTCTAAATTCTTAATTTACTTCTAAATTTAGAAACTAAATTCAGTGAAGTGTAATAAGCGCATTAGCACCCCTTTATATGAGACTCTGCAATTTGGGTTTTTTTTTCATATTCCAAGCGGAGACAACGTCAACATTTTAAGAGATGATAACAATTTCCGACAAAATTGCTTTAAAAAAAATAAATGTAAATAGGTCACAGGTTGCTTCATCACTGGGAATAGTGTCGAATCTAACATTCATCTGTTAAACGTTATAGCGGCATGGCGACGGCAGCCGCCGCCACGGCACAGCAGCGCGGCGCCCGCCAGAGCGCCTCCTTCACGCTCAATCTGTTCCGCGGCCAACTGGAGCCCGCTCAGGTCTTCCCTTTCCCTGAGCCTCTCACCGATGAGCAGAAACAGACTCTCGCCGAACTCGTCCCCCCCGTGGAGAAGTTCTTTCAGGAGGTAAATGTCGATGTGTCGATGAAGAGTGTTCTCGATAAAAAGTGACGTTACTCCATAATGTCGGTAACTTATAAAAATAATAAATTTAATACTGAATTAAGCAGATATATATAAAAGTATTTTTTAAACTCGTAAAAAGCAAAATTTTTATATATATTTTATTATTACAATTGGATTTGTTTGATTTTGTACATTGAAGAGACCTTAAAAAACATGTAAAAACGTCAAAAGTAAATAAAACACATAGGATGGCCTATTGAGTAAAATCGATACAGATTACAAAATGATACTCATATTCTCTTACTCGAACAAATGAACTAAACTAAATGTTGCCCTAAATGTAGTTTGAGCACTTTATTGGTAAATGCAAAAAACCGTATACTGTGTATGTAACGTTACCGCTTTGAATCGGAGAGACTCAGCGCAAGCTAGTGTACACCTAAGTGAGGAGCAGGTCGTTTACCGATGTCTGTCGGTGAGCGGCCTGCTCGTCGGCGCTCGTTATCGAGGAACGTGTCGGGCGTGCAGGTGAACGACCCCGCAAAGAACGACGCGGACGCGCAGATCGAGGAGGGCACGCTGGCGGGGCTGTGGGAGCTGGGCGCCTTCGGGCTGCAGGTGCCCACGGAGCTGGGCGGGCTGGGGCTGAGCAACACGCAGTACGCGCGGCTGGTGGAGGTGGTGGGCGCGCACGACCTGGGCGTGGGCATCACGCTGGGCGCGCACCAGTCCATCGGCTTCAAGGGCATCCTGCTGTTCGGCTCGGAGGAGCAGCGCGCGCACTACCTGCCGCGCGTCACGGGCGGCGAGTACGCGGCCTTCTGCCTCACCGAGCCCTCCTCCGGCTCCGACGCCGGCTCCATCAAGTGAGCGCTTTCTCGTCGCATGTTTATATTATTTTTCAATTAGACGTGGCGTCTCTGTTCGTGTATCGCACACTGTAATCTCTTGGAACGTTTCAGAACACGAGCGGTGCTATCTCCCGACGGTAAACATTACATTTTGAATGGATCCAAAATTTGGATCAGCAACGGTGGAATCGCGGAAATCATGACCGTATTTGCGCAAACTCCTATCGAAAAAGATGGCAAAACTGTGGACAAGGTCAGTGTGATTCGGTCGATGCGAGTTGATATTTGTCGTTATGAAACGCTATAAGAGCGGAAGCAGTACAAAGTTCCGTTTCCGGTCAGGTGACGGCGTTCATAGTGGAGCGGTCGTTCGGCGGCGTGTCGTCGGGCCCGCCCGAGAACAAGATGGGCATCCGCTGCTCCAACACCACGGAGGTGTACTACGAGGACGTGCGCGTGCCCGTCGCCAACGTGCTCGGCGGCGTCGGCAACGGCTTCAAGGTGACCCCGCCCATCTTTGCTCTACACACTTCATTTTGTCCCGTTTCTGAATGGCTCGACGCTGTTTAATAATGCACTTCAGAATCAACAACTTTACATAAAAAGTGAATGACGAACTTAAAATAACAATACTTAAAAAGTTGCGAGTTCACCAACCTTCTTGCAAGGAAAAAGCACCTGTAACTTTTTCATTGAACAGTACATGTCTAAATTACGGGGGACAGTAAAATGTCCACAAATATTGTCTTGCTACGCTTTTAAATTACGATAACGTCACATTATACTCTATATTAAATTATATAAAATTGTGGCTGAATTAGTGTTGGAAAATCGGCTAATTTATAAATAGAAAAAAAAAATGGTTGCCTGTAAAGTCGGATTTACGGGCGAAGATTTTACGTGACAACGTCTTTTTCTCGGTAGAATATTTATTGATATGAATATTATTAAATTGCACATTAGGAACAAGGAATTGAATGAAAATAAGAATTACACAAATTTTAACTATAGAAAATATATTTTGTTTACTAAAAAGACAGAGACAGAGACACAAGCACGCGCCGATTCAATGCGCCTAATTCTCTAGTGCTGCGCGCGCGGTGGACCGATCATAGTTCGGTGACTCATCGTAACGTTACCGGGCGTTACACTTTTTCATGAGTGACGCCGAGCCGCAACCTAATTTAAGACGTTGTCACGTCAAAATCGGCGTAAAAACCGCTGCCTTCTCCCGTCGGGAGAGGGCGGCGGCGGAGAGTTGCGAGTGGGCGTGGGCAAGGTTGGCGCGCGCAGGTGGCGATGAACATCCTGAACAACGGGCGGTTCGGCATGGCGGCGGCGCTGGCGGGCACGCAGCGCGCGGCGCTGCGCCAGGCGGCCGAGCACGCCGCCACGCGCGTGCAGTTCGGCCGCCGCCTGGCCGACTTCGCCGCCGTGCGCGAGAAGCTGGCGCGCATGGCCATGCTGCAGTACGTCACCGAGGCGCTCGCCTACATGGTCAGCGGCAACATGGACTCCGGCTGCCAGGACTACCACCTCGAGGTGAGCCCTCGACGACGAAACGACTGTTTAAGTATTTTTTTGGATTCCATTATATTCATTTAATTTTTATTTGTGACAGAAATAACCTCCATTCAATTGTCTTTCTAATGGTGCGCAAGTTGAAGCGATTGCGTGGATAACTGATCTCATGCTCTATTAGATTGAGTGATTAAATAAATTCATACATATTCCCTATTGTCGGCACTGGTATATTATTCTACTAGCTGCTGCCCGCAGCTTCGTCCACGCGATCTTAATAAATTTTCATGGTACAAACTTCTATCCCCTTGGGGGGTAGAATTTATCAAAATCTTTTCTTAGCGGATGCCTATGTCGCTACATCTATCTGCATGCCCAATTTTCAGTCAGTCCAGTGATTTGAGCTGTGTGTTGAGTTGATCTTTGAGTTATATACGCATATAGTTTCGATAATGTTTTAAAAAACTAAACTAATTAACCTAACATTTGAGAAAACATAAATATTGGTGATTTCATTAAACATAATACAGGTATTTTTGTGAATTGAGCAATGTAAAAATCTTTAAATGTGGGGATTTAAAATGATAAGGTTTTACTTTGAAAATATTTGAGATTAATGTTTCCGTCTTCAGGAGTATTTAAAAAATGCCGACAATATAAAAAAAAACAAAAACTTAAACACATAAATTAAAAAGGATAGGATAATTTTTCACATTCTTTTATTCTATTAAGTGGTAAGAGTCTCTTTGACATTTCATATAACAATATTATAACGAGAGGATCGTTCATGTCAGGCGGCCGTGTCGAAGGTGTTCGCCTCTGACTCCGCGTGGAACGTGGTCGACGAGGCGATCCAGATCCTCGGCGGCATGGGCTTCATGAAGGCGACGGGGCTCGAGCGCGTGCTGCGCGACCTGCGCATCTTCCGCATCTTCGAGGGCACCAACGACATCCTGCGCCTGTTCGTGGCGCTCACCGGCATCCAGTTCGCCGGCTCGCACCTGCAGGAGCTGCAGCGCGCCTTCAAGAACCCCGCGGCCAACCTCGGCCTCATCTTCAGCGAGGCGGGGCGGCGCGCCGGCCGCGCCGTGGGGCTGGGCCGCGCGCCCGACCTGGACGCGCACGTGGCGCCCGCGCTGCGCCCCGCCGCGCGCCACCTCGCGCGCCAGGTGCTCGAGTTCGGCGCCTGCGTCGAGACGGCGCTGCGCAAGTACGGCCGCAGCGTGGTGGACGAGCAGCTCGTGCTCAACCGGCTCGCCGCCGCCGCCATCGACGCCTACACCTCCGCCGCCGTGCTGTCCCGCGCCTCGCGCGCCGCGCGGCTCGGCCTGCCCGCCGCCGCGCTCGAGCTGCGCCTCGCCGAGGCGTGGACCGAGGAGGCCACGGAGCGCATGGCGCGCCTGGGCGACGCGCTCGCGCCGCGCACGCTGCTGCACTACGAGCGCCTGTCCGAGCTGGGCCGCGACGTGGCCGACGCGGCCGGCCAGGTCACGCGCAACCCGCTCAACCTGTGAGGCGGGCGGGCGATCGGGAGCCCGCGATGAGTCCTCTCGGCGCTCGCACATAAATATAATTAACTACAAAATTGTACATATTCTATACGCGAAGATAGGCTAGACGTCGACGTGGAGGGAGGCGTCCCAGGCGCGCGCGTTGACCAGCTTGAGCGTGGCGCGCAGCGCGGCGCCCGGGCCCAGCGCCAGCGTGAGCGGCTGCGGCGTGGGGCGCGGGCGCGCGTACAGCGCGTGCAGCACCTGCTCCCAGCGCACGGGCGCGGCCGTGAGGCGCGCGAGGCGGCGGCGCGCGGCGGGCGCGCTGAGCACGGCGCGCGCGTCCACGCCCGACACGAGCGGCACGCGCGGCGCGGCCACGTCGCACGCGCGCAGCGCCTCGCGCACGGCCGCCTCGGCGCGCGCCATGAGCGGCGTGTGGAAGGCGCCGGCCACGCGCACGCGCGCGCTGCGCCGCACGCCGAGGCGCCGCCCCTCGCGCTCCACGTACCGCAGCGCCTGCGCACGAGTCACCCCTCCTACGGTCTCTATAGTGATACGTGACGACCCCCTCCTTCCCCAGATTTTGTAAGGATGTAATTTAAAATATTGTTATTAAAAGTATTTATATTTTTGATAAGGTTCTTTTATTTTAAAATACTCGTAATTCCTTTCGAAAATGAACATGATACACATGAATACTAATTCAAAGTAGCCTATGCTTGTACCGGCTATGTCGTGGCGCGCATTGTTTTGTCGCGTTTTGATCGCTTGAATAAATTTATATGTGTAGGAAAGTTTAAATAAATCAACTTTATATATATTTTCTATTTCAAAGTTTTACACAGAGTAATAAGTATAAGTAGTTTATATATATTACTAGCTGCGCCCCGCGGTGTCATCCGCGTAAATCCGTAACCCGTAGGAATATCGGGATAAAAAGTTGCCTATGTCATTCCAGTTGTCCAGCTACATACCAAATTTCATTGCAATCGGTTCAGTAGTTTTTGCGTGAAAGAGCAACAAACACACACAACTTTGCATTTTTAATATTAGTAAGATAAGAAGTAGGATAGGAGAGGAGAGAGGAGGAGGAGGAGAAATGTGTCGCGCATTGCGTGCATGGTAAAAAAATCGTTCGTAGTTGGATCTCAAGTTGTAGTAAATAACAATATAGCAGCACCTCTTCATCTCCGGCGAGCACCTTGCAGCCGGGGTACAGGTAGTTGGCGACCTGGCACACGGCGTCGGGGCGCGCGGCGTGGTCGCGCGCCGCGTGCAGCAGCGCGCCCAGCCTGGCGTCCGGCGCCAGCCACACCGTCAGCATGCCGCCCGCGCGCTCCCGCGCCGCCGCCTCCATGGCCGCCGCCCGCACCTGCGCGGCGCCGCCCCGTCACTTTCTCTTTCGCACACAACCGATTTATGAATAAAAATTTACGATAGTCGCCCCACCTCGACGAGTCGCAGGGCCTGTTCCAACTGCAAGGCCCCCACGTAAACCATAGCCGTGATTTCGCCGAGCGAAAAACCGGCGACAGCTCGCACGCGTTCGATGGCGCCGGGCCGAGTCTCGCGCGCCAGCTCCAGAGCCCCCAGTGACGTTACCAGCACAGCAGTCTGACAGCGCCTCTGTAGCTCCTCCTCGGGGCCCTCGCGGCATACTCGCGCCACATCCCAACTGCCAATTGGACATGAGTTTCAATCTTATTCTTCTTTACAGTTACAATTATTCAAACATAGTTGTGTAGATATAAAGGTTTTAGACATTTATTCCCATTTAGACATAAAGTCACTTACATGAGATACTAAATTTTAGAACATTTATTAAATTTTCGTTTATGTTAAATATATTTTGCACATACTTGGGACTGGGGATATCAAATTAATTGAGGTTTTTTGGGCCATATTAGCATCTGTTTGAGTTGAAATTTTCCAATTCAAAAACTCAGCAAAACCGATGGTAACAATAACAAATACAATGCAGTCCATAATTTTCTTTATAGTGAGCAATCTTAATCTATCATTCTACAATAAATTTTCAATAATCTTCAATCAATATACATATGATCATGCGAAGAACAAAACTACAATATGATCTAAAAGTGGACACCACATTTATGACAAAAATTCTGAGGTCTGGGTATTATAATTGTTTCAAATAATTAATTGTAAGGTGTCAGCTCAAATTATTACATATTGCAGCTATAGAATTATCTTCACAAGGTGGAAAATTTTAGAAATAGTGAAAAAATGAATTTTGAAAAGAATAATAAATCTCAATATTCTAATTTACAAAATCAATAGATAAATAGCAGGTTTCCATGTACAGCAGTTTGTTACATACATTCTTTTCAAATAGGTAATGTATTGATTTTGTAACAGTCCATATTTGTAAAAGTTCCTGAATATCTAATGCAAATATAAAAAATTGTTACTCATACATCAAATTGAAACAGAAATGTCAAGAAATCAGCAATAAGCTAAACAATTACCCAACTACACTAGAGGCTAGTTCATACAGTTCCTTAGCAGAGGGCACATTATCAAGGCACTTCCCCATACCGACATACTGTGACCCTTGGCCAGGGAATAATAGGACTGTGGTCTCTGTCGGGTCAACCTGGTGAGGGGGAGGCTCTTTGACACCTGTAGCGTACGGTTGTGTTGCCCATAGCAACTCGCCTTCTGGCGCTTTTGTAGGGTCTGCTTCACCAAACGCACTTGCATCTCGAAGCAGGCGTCGCAGTGGGCTATCTGAGTTTGAATTTTGTTTAATTGATCGTTTTTGTAACCGCAAACAAGCACATGTGCGACGTAATAACCGTATTGATGATAACATTCCGAACTACTAGCAGACAAGAGAACGAAGAAAAAAACTGAATATATTAATTTAAGTAAATAGTAATAACATAATAATTTAAGTACGTAAATTGAAATTTGAAAGTGATAAAAAGTGCACGAATACACAGTAAATCTTTATTGTCAATTTAAAGTGTTTACACTTTTCACCTAACTTCAGTCTTCAATTCAGTGAAGTGCACGTGAAGTGTCAAAAGTTAAACGTCTATGTCATTAGGTACATGGCCTGTCATTTGTCAGTAACAGTTGTCACTCTGGTGTGTCAGACTCAGTCTCAGACATCACTAGTAGGTAGTTGTGATGTCAATTTCGCAAAAACATTACACATTTTAATCTTACGTGTTGCCTTTTTATAGTTTATATATTATTAATGTATTAAGGAGTTTAGTAGTGCTTTATTCTGATACATAATGCTTAAAATGATATTCTATATTTTCGAATTAAAGAAAGAATTACTTGTGTGCTTATCTTTATCGGTACTTTATGTTACTTATTACCTAGTGGAAGTCGTCAAGGTAAAACCAATTGTTTCCTAAAAGTAATTTGATAGATAAGTATATTGCGATAAATGTGCGTACATAAAAGCTAACAAAATAATAAATATTAATCGTAGTACAATGCAATTAATCAATCAAATCAATACAAATTTAATAAATATCAGCATATTTTTCTCACCATGCACAAACCAAGAATCATAACTTCTCTTAGGAATACCAAAACTATAGGTTATGATTCAATATATTCAAGGATACTAAAGGATGTAACTGCAGCATTTCTTATTATTGGCTATTTCATTAACAAGTCTTTCTTACAGGGCATCTTTCATGAAAAACGCATTAAACCATAAAAAAGACAGCAAACTGATGTAAAAAATCACCTATTCTTATGTATTTCCTCAAAAATTATCGAAAAGCCACAAGTGGTAGAATTATACAATAAAAAAATATATATATAAGATACTTTAAAAGATCATAAACAGGATTTCAGGCAAACAAATGTACCATATTAGCAATGTTCTCTTTAATCCAGGAAGTAACTAGATGTAATATTGATAAATAAATTCTGGTTATATAAACATGCTTTGATATGCCAAAAGCCTTTGACTTTGTGGATCACAAATAACAAATAAATTGCTGTGAGAAATATGGATATAGGGGACTGCTCTGGAATGGATTCAAGATTATATGTTTGAGAGAGAACAGTGTTCAAATAAATAAAATTAATGACAAGTTACAGATGAATATGTACAAGTCCCCCTATTTAGCTAATAGATTTAGATTGCCATAGGGCAGTGTAATGAAGCCTGTTTTATTTTAATTTATATAAATGTTAAATTGTTGGTGTTCCATAATATTAAATAAATGAATAAACAATCTATTGGACATAATGGACCATAAATGTAAATTGCTTGGACATCATTTTTATAATGATAATAATCTATCTCTTAATATGACAAACACTACCTTTGTTTAATTTTCGATTAAGGCTCACCATATGCACCATATCATCCAACAAACACATAACATAATGTTCCTCGGTTTCAATGTTGATCAAAATTGCAAATGGAAAGCTCATAGTGACATGATTACTTGAAAAATTTAAAAATAAATCATTTTCGCTTTAAGCTAATAAAGACTAATTGAGTGGATTTTAATGCTGTGCTTACTGAATATTACAGATACATTTCTGTGACAATTTGTCTGAACTGTTTAAAAATATGAAAGATAATTCTAAACTGGGACTAAGAGATCCTACTCGTCTAATGATGCCAAACTGTCATTCAGCACTAAACAAGAATAATGCCAGTGTAATGTGTACAAAGATATTGAACCATATATCAAAACATATAAGAGAACTGTCTCAAAATTTAATACACAGAAAAATTTAAAATGTTGCTTAAATAAACGATTCTATTTGATTATAATGATCAAAATGACAAAAAATTTACCTAGCATGATAAAATTATGACACAAGAAATCAATAATTTAAATCTATAAATCATACCTAATCAATAATTACGACAATTGTAAAATAGAATATAATAATAATGCAATATTATATGTAACAATAATACAATACCTAATTGTAAAATGCTTCAATTAATCTAAATAACATAATGTAAAAATAATACTTGGACATTGTTTAAACTGTACTGAAATTCAAAGCCATATAAATATTTGTATGCCAGTTTGTTGGTAATAAGGCGGATGAGACTTTTTTTATAACACAATTCTGACTAAAAAAAAAAACGAGACAAAATGACTACAGCGATTTTACCGATTTCAGAAACCATTGTTAATATGCGGCAAAGGAGAATTTCGACAAATGCTGGAAGAGAAAGTACCTCTTCTAAATGAACCATATTGGCCGACTCCATGGTGTGTGGAGTCCAGGCTTCAGACAGTGATTGCATCAGTCCTTCGTTCTCGGATCTTGCCGACCGTGAATTATCGAAGGTATCACATTGCATATATATATATATATATATATATATATATATATATATATATATATATATATATATATATATATATATATATACACATATAATATGTACAAACATCTAGCCACGCATTTTGCGTGACCCACGTTGTACATATAATATATACCTAGTGCCTATTTTGCATGAAAGGACAAGGAGGGGGGAACCAATGAAAGCTGAAACCACCCCTGTAGCTAAACAGTTTGTGAAGGAGTCAGGGGTTGTTACAGATAATGAAAAATTTTAGATAATATAGAAACCTCTATTTTTACAATTAAACGCTCTTAATTACATTAACACCCTTTAATATAATATGGATGCTCCTGTTAATCCTGCGTATTTTTTACCGAAAACACTGTGTTGGCTAATTCAAAAGGCAATAAGGAAAGTATGATTAAAAATATCTAAACTACAATTTTCTTTTTGACGCGTTATCAAACTTCATTTAAATGGAAACAATTGAAATGTAGAGAAATTCTCCGGTTATCGGACGGCGGACAAGTGGCCCTAGACTGGGCGGACGCGCCGGGCGGAGACGCGACGCGGCCGGTGATGCTGGTGCTGCCCGGGCTCACGGGCGGCTCGCACGCGGACTACGTGCGCTGCCTCGTGGCCGCCGCGCGCCAGCTCGGTGCGCACTGCGTCGTCTTCAACAACCGCGGGCTCGGCGGGGTGCCGCTCACTGTAAGTATTGCGCTTTTTATGAATTTATACAGTTAGAGGTTCTAACTGACCGCTCGTCCCGACTCCGTTCGGGTAGTAATCTTTTTACACGCTTTTTATTAGCTTCACTTGTATGTTTGTTTGTATGTTTGTTTGTAACCGACTTCTTTGGGCGCGATTTTGACCCACTTTAAACGGCCAGATTTCATTCAAACTTTGTAGATTTATTGAGGACCGATGACAATACACTAATTTGATAAAATTATTCCATTTTTTAATTTGCAAAATATGATTTTTGTTAAAGCGTGTTTTTTAGTTTTTTTTAAACTAATATTTTTATTTAGTATTTACAAATATTTAAAAAGCATCACTCTATCAATCCGCAATCCGAGCATTGATACAACCAACGAATAAATAAAAATTTTCTCAGCCGCTCATTTGCCCAAACTCTCTTTTATTTTTTTACGATCGAACTACACTCAAATTCTTATTCGACGTCGTCACTCGTCGCCGAGCTACGATAACATAGTAACGTGACCGCGCGCGGCAGACGCCCCGGCTGTACTGCGCGGTGAGCCACGAGGACCTGGCGGAGGTGGTGGAGGCGGTGCGCGGGCGCGGCGGGCCGCTGCTGGGCGTGGGCGTGTCGCTGGGCGGGCTCATCCTGGGGCACTACCTGGCGGCGCACGGCGAGCGCGCGCGCCTGCACGCCGCGCTCATCGTGTCGTCGCCGCTGGACGTGGAGCGCGGCTCGGCGTGCATCGAGCGGCCGCCGCTGAACGCGCTGCTGTCGCGGCACATGGCGCGCAACCTGCGCAACACGGTGCGCGCGCACGCGCCGCTGCGCGCCGGCCCGTGGGACTGGGCCGCGGTGGACGCGAGCCGCTCCGTGCGCCAGTTCGACGCCGCCTTCACCACCAAGCACTTCGGCTTCGCCTCCGTGGAGCACTACTACCGCGCCGCCACGCTGCGCGGCAAGCTGGAGCGCGTGCGCGTGCCGCTGCTCTGCCTCTGCGCCGCCGACGACCCGTTCCAGCCCTTGCACGGTGAGTGATGGCTATTGTTTTGCCCATGTGTCAATTTGTGCCGTTCGCTGATCACCACTACACAGTGGCAGAGCGATGCGAGACAAATGGCATTAGTTTTTCTGATTCTGTAACTTTTGCTACAAAGAATATCTGTAATCTGGTGGTCGTTTCGTTGTTTATTTTTTTTTTCTCTTATTCATCGTTTGAGATATTGTGCATTTTGTGGTCACTAATTTAAAGAATTACAACGTGAATGTAATATTTAAAACATTTTGGATGTAAACAATTTCTAGTATGAACTAAATCATGAAGAAAAAGTAAACTCGCGTCGACTACGCTCACTTGACAATCCTCTTGAAGAGTGCAATAAAAAT
>NC_052111.1:9544410-9551422 GCF_012273895.1 Zerene cesonia | reverse complement strand
CCCAAGCTCCTGCACGCGCCGCAAGCCGCCGCCTAGCGCCGCCCGGTGCGCGCCGGCACCCGCCGCCGGCACCCCGCCGCCGGCACCCGCCGCCGGCACCCCGGCACCCCGGCACCCTCACCCCGACACTTTCACACAATACATTGTTTTCATATTGATCGACGCCATAAGATCCCTGTCGTTTAACGTTACGTTGCCGATAACCGCGCCGTATCCGACGTATTTGACGTCTGCGCGTCGCACGCCGTGATCTATTAATAAATAGACACGAGCATGTTTAGTAAAAAAAAAGGCTTTTGTCGCTAAAAAAGTTACAATATAAGATAAAACTAAAATCAGACGTAAATGATCTATTATTTTCCAAATATAATAGTTGAGACTCTTTGTTACGATATGCGCAACGAGTGTTTTGGTAGAGCATTAGGTTGGTATTTTTTGAAAATTACAAAACTAACAATTATTTTAGCCGTAAGTTTACAAATAGAAGATTTTTTGTTTAAGAGCGGGGATTATAAATAAGTGAATGATGTAAATTTCTATTTCGTCGTGAGCATTAGCGCAATTAGTAGCCACATTTTATTGTAATTCATTATTATTTTCGAAAGCAATGTTTGGGTATACACTGTAGCATTTTCTCGAGCAATTTTATGTACTATTACTTTCTTACGAATGCTCGGCGCTCTGTTCGACGTAATGCTCATAGCGAGTGTAGTTGTATGGAGTACGCTATGTTGCACTTTGCGCTCATTCTTGGTTGGAATAATATTTTAGAACCTTCATTTGGCATGAACTGCGTTTATCATGGTGCATATAAAAAGAAGGAGAAAGTGGTGAAATGGTAAAAAAAGAAGATGATGTCGCCTGCGGTAAAATGCTTTTGCTCGGTAAAATGTTACACCAAACCGCGTGTTACAAAACATCGAGCAGTCTTGAGAAGCAGCTCGATATCATTTTAAAACGGCAAATGCTCGGTGTTCTGTTACAAGTGAATACATACGAATCTAATGCGTTACGAGTAACAGCATTCGGTATTCAAGTTGTTGGCCATCAGTAGCCCGTGGCAGTATTTTATAATTATTGGCATCTATAAATTCTTTATAATTATAGGTTAATGTAGTATTCCTTATTCGAAGAAATCTATTTACAATTTAATACATTAAAACTTTAAGTTTTAAATTAAAACGTCCAAATTATTGACGTATTCTTATACACGGTATTAGTAATTATTTATATGTATACAATGTTGTAGTAGCTTCATGAAACATATTTCAGTTATTATAATAGTTTATGGGTTAAATTGAATTGGAATGAAATGAACATTGAAAGTTAACATATTAGTAATTGATCCAAAGTATCACAGTATTAGCTTTATAGATTGTCAAGTAAATGGCACCATCAATGCCGAGCATCGAGCGTGGTCCCCGCCAATTGAGCGAACGCCACGCGCATTGCTACGTATCTCTACGCTTGTTTTCTGATTTAGAATAATTTCATTCATCACAAGTCCAAATAAGAGAATAACGGAAAAGACAATATGTAATAACGCCTACTATTTATTCAATTATCAGGTAGAAGGCTGTGTTGACCATTTAAATTTTAAAATAAGACACTAGATGTAACGAAAAGCTATAGCGATATCAACTAAGTAGGTACTACTAATAACTATACTATACTGATATATACAACAGTTATTGTTATCGTTTTAAAAATATACGTTTACCGTTTTAGTTATAATATATGTTTACTAAATATAATATTAATTCCATTTATACATTAATAGGTAAAAAAAATCACCAATATGCCTTTAAAATATATCATTATTATGTACTGAAAATAAATTATATTTATAGTTTTTTACCTATTGGTTAGTTATAATTATTAATATATTAAGCACATCATCAAGTAATTATTTACAAATTTACGCACTGCTCAATATACGATATTGATATGGTATATTTTATATAGCATAACGAAGAAGCTTTAATATTGTAATTTAAGGTGATTGCTTTGTACACTAACTACCCACTTGGGGAGAATTGCGTAGATACTAATCGTTGTCCTAACTTTATAAGCTTCATGTTGAATTTGTTTTTTGTTTTATCGTGCATTTGAAAATAATTAATATTCTTGTTCCTGTTGTGTAAAGTATGGAGTTTATTATGGTTGTTTCACTTGTATTTACTCGCATATGTTGACGTAGCAACTGTATTACAAGTACCAATTTATGGTCAATATTATAATTGTGGTTGTAACGGTGTACCTCCGACCTCACAGAGGGCCGAATGTCCGCACGCCCTACCTATCTTTAGTCGGCCCCGAACGCAATCTCATGAAAAACTAATTGCCGTAATTTCGGTGCCATCACGGTGACGGCGTTTTTATTTCTATATTCACTTTGTCTTACTATGCTATGTAAATAATAAATATAATGCGTCTGGAAAGACAATGAGCACTTTCATGTCACTAAAGCGTTGAATAATTTGCGAGGACAATATTTGCACAAGAGAACCTAGCCAAGCACCGCGAAGCCCCGCGCGATCCGACCGTAGACTGTAGAGTGCAGACACCAAACCTTCCCGACACCTTCAGTTGATAAGAGAACAAATTGCGTCCAAAGAGATAATAAGGAACTATCTGTGATGTTAGAGCACGGGAGCTCGTGCACAAGCGGCTACGCACATATCTATCTTTATATCGTTTTATTAATAAATGTTTTAAAAAAATCGCATTTGTTTTATTTACGGCATGTTCGCCGCCTTTTCCAAAGAATTCCGCCTTCCTCTTTCTCAAGTATCGGTTGTACGCATGAAATGGGATACGGACAGGATAAGTAACACAATTTCTGATTTATCTATTTTAACGAACTTTTATAGAATATGTAAAATTTTAAACAAAAGTTTGGCGTTTCTGTTTAAGAGTGGGGATTTTAAAAAAGTCAAAGCTCTGCTTGTAGTTTGGATTACTGGGGCAATTGATATTCCTAAAAGAACTAGTAATTGTTATCACGAGTTACCGTTATATGATTACCATTACACCAGGAGGAAACAGCCGTGGTGTCGTTTTAAAGAAGAGCATCGTGATGCGACTCTACTACCCTATACAATTTAAAATCATCAGCATATTTAGTGGATAAAACGCTACTGTTTTATAATTGAAACCATGTCGTTTATAAAAACTGCGAAAAGCAATGGCTCAAGTAGTGAACTCTGTGGCACACCAGATGAACCATTAATTAGTCTCTGTTATGTATTCGAAATATAGGATGCAAACTAATATGGCGGCATAGCTTTCTAATAAGATTGTTGTAAATTTTGTGTGCATATCGGGTAGATCTGAGAATTGGCAAAAATCTATTTTTCATAGCTCTAAATGATAAGAGTAAGGCGGAACAGCGTTTTCCGGGTGCAGCTAGTAATGAATAAGAAAATCCGGCGTTACTCATATCGTATATATTTCGTTCTTTTAAACACGGGTACAATATTGACTAGCTTTCATTTCATAGGAAACACAGAGGTAGAAATCATTGGCAACGGTAATCCTGAGTATCTACTTGGGCATATTTTGAGTAGTACTGGCGGAATACCATCAAGCTCTCTTCAGACGAATCAACTATTTTTAGATGGGATATTCTCGGCTGAAAAGTGTGTAGCAAACAGATTAACTATCTCTTGCCCACTCTGTGGTCTTGCCCAGAAGATACATTCTGTTGGGTAAAGTTCTAGAATTGCATTGAATAACACTGGAGGTTCTGAGCGAAACACTGTTTACTTTCCAACGATTTATTCTTCCCGATTTGCACTGTACACTTTTACTACACTATATTATAACACTGCTTAACTAACACTGTATTTTGTTGACTACTGGATGTACTGGATGTACTGGTTACTGGATACCAACCCTTTGTACAAGATAGCTTATACATATATTGTTGAGAACTTTACTAGCGTGCTCTAGCTTCGCATAGAATCGCCATCTGGCGACAGTGATCGAAGTTCTAACAGCATTTTTTATGTTATTTTTAATAAATGATGGAAAATTACGGGGATTGATACGCAATGAAATTTCAACATAATACAATTGCTGTGAAAAATTTTCATGACCTTGTCTGCTCTAGTTTTAAGAATTTGAGTTCTAAATTAATACGAGAAAAAAATATCTCTAAATGTTTTTATTTAAGACCTTAAAATAAGCTATAATTCCTCTATTCACTAATCAGAGAACTCTATACATTTTTAGACAATTATTTAAATATAATGAATATGTCTTGATTTTGTTGTGTGTGTATTTGATATTTCGCCTTTTACACAAAGGAATGCAAAATTGGTTGAAATGGACTAAAAGAAACGAAAAATATTAAGTATAATTTCACAAAAAATATGAAGACTAATTCCGGCGAGGCGGCGCGAGCGCGGCAGTGAAGGCGCAGAGCAACGCCTCGGCGCGGCGCCGGCGCTCGCTGTCCGCCAGCGCCGCCAGCGCCGCGCGCTCCGCCGCCAGCGTGCTCAGCATGCTTGCGAACACCTCCGCGCCCGCGCCCTGCGCCGCGTCCCCGCCCGGGCTCTCACCAGCGCCCTCGCCCTGCCACGAGCCCCACGAGTCGCAGCTCTCGCCGTCTGACTCCAATGTATCTTCTGAAAGTGAAACACATTGTCCTATTCACTTATTTACTTCAGTATATGCCAATGATTATAATTGATTTAATATTATCACTCTGACCAGTTGCAGGCAGAGGGGCATTGGGTTTATCCAAGCGAACTAGACCTCGCCAGGTGTGGGCGTGTATCGCAGCGCGGGCGCGCGGTATACCCCGTATGTCGTCATCGTTCTCATCTTCTGAATCGGAATGCATCTGCAGGGGAACTAGTTCGTAGCGGCGACGCGTGGCCCACGCCGCGAGTGCGGGACTCTCTGGCTTTTCCGATAGCACGAGTCGGACTTGGGATACTCGTGAATGATCTCCCACATGAATAAATCTATATTCTGCGCACTCCTCATTCTGAAAATTTGAAAAACAAGTATGACTGTAACGGTATGTTAAATCACATAATGATTTCAAATAACAGCATAGAATATAGCGGGATGAGCATACCTCGTCATCATTTAAATAAATGACATGAGCTTCGACGAGATCAGAAAGATGTGTAGAGGGCGTCTCACCGTCCACAAACGGTAGAACTCTTACATCCGCACGATAGTATTTATTCACTATATGCCACATCCACTCCTCGCCGTTCAGACTGTTAGCGCTTGAACATACTTCGTTCTCGATAAGTGCTAATAAAGTTAAGGAATTAGTAGAGAAATAAGTGAATACTGATAATTTCTTAAATCACCATTTCAAGATAAATCTTACCAGATACTACTTTATGGACAGACGCAATATTTTTTGCGCTTATTAAAACTATAGGCAAAGCATCATTTGTATGCATATTTCAAATTTAAAAAAATTAAAATGCAAACATGATTTTTCACAATCAGCTGTTTACAATAGGTAAAGCTAATTTGTCGTTGTCACTTGTCAGTGTCAATTCGATGAATGTATTTGGAATAAGTACCTTTGCCTATAGAAAATTTGTATCTGCCATAGAGTTTAGTACCAGTTGACATAATATCTACGTAGTACCAAGCATGGACGTAAAAGTAACGACTGATAAGTCAGAATAATTATTTTAACGAAAAAGCGATCGACTTATAAACTAGCTAAATGGAAAACCAGATTGCACAGCGGCACACATATGTCATTCGCAACTTGATGGTTTATGGTTAATGGATACATTATTCTATTATACTTAATCTGTGATGTCATTGTCAGACGTCAACGCACAAAGTGGCACTGGCTATTTTGCCGAGATAAAAATAAACTACTTTTAACTTTTCGTCTAAAAAACATACATTTTGATATTTGTTTTTCATTAAACTATAGTAAATTTGTGGAGCCAAGTGATGGTTGATTAAAAACTCCCAATTGCGCTTAGGTCTAACAACATATTAAAATGAATAATATAATATCTTGGACCGTAGAAGATGAGGCGATCATTGCCACCAACACGGACGCTACGGAGTGTAAACGATGCGCAGTGGAACTCGGCTATTGGAAAGACGAATACATCTCATATTTCGCGAAACATGTGGACAGGAAGGCCCCCGAGATAAATCGCGGCTATTATGCTCGGGTCAAGGCAATGGAGATGTTCATACATCAGTTTCTAGAAGTAAGCTATAGCCGCTGCATACTATGTTTCATATATGTCACATTTAATTTTTCACCAACGAAACGGATTTGAGTCTAGCTATAATTTAGATTTGTTCAGACTACAATTTCTATTTATTTTCATAGTCTGAGCACTATAGCCGTTTTTGTTCTCCATCATCCATATTTATCAAAAAATCATTAGAGTAAATTATATATATTTTACTTTACATAAATTATATTTTATTATACCTTTACATTACAATCTCGAGTCTCAAATTGGGAAAATGCTATACTTAGTATTATACATAACTGCAATGTATTCTCATTGAAGTGTTAAATTGCAAGCAATAAAATGTTATGGATCACAATTTTGTGGACAGACTACAATCTCGTGAGTTTGATTAAGACAAATGTAAGACATAGACTTAAAAAAATACATTTATATATTATATATCAGGCCGCAAACCTTTCAATCCACCCTCGTATACTTAAGTAGAATATTGTATGGTTGAATAATAGATAGATCATTTTTGAAAATCCTTTCACCAGAAGGGACATAAGTCAGTGTGACATGTCAGTATTTCTAATAGTATAAAGTAATCAGTTCCAATCTTTTTAGAGGTGCGGCACTAAGTGTCAAATAATAAATCTGGGGTGCGGTTATGACACGCTATACTGGAGACTCAAGGACACAACTCAAGCTGTCAGCAATTTTATCGAATTGGACTTCCCCTCCGTAATCAGCAAGAAGTGTCACATTATCAAACGCAACAAACAGCTACTGGAAAAGATATGTAATGAAGGTATATTTTGTTATCT
>NC_052111.1:9539916-9543410 GCF_012273895.1 Zerene cesonia | reverse complement strand
TGTACCTGCGGCCCGACGCCGCCGACCGGCTGCTGGCGCACCTGGCCGCCGCCTTCCCGCGCTGCGTGCTGCTCGTGTACGAGCAGTGCAACCTGGGCGACAAGTTCGGCGAGGTGATGGTGCGCAACCTGAGCGCGCGCGGCTGCCTGCTGGCGGGCGAGCGGCACTGCCGGCAGCCCGCGGCGCAGGAGCAGCGCCTGCGCGCGGCCGGCTTCGAGCGCGCGCGCTGCTGGGACATGCAGACCGTGTGGCGCGCGCTGCCCGACGACGACCGCGCGCGCGTCGAGGCGCTCGAGATGCTGGACGAGTGCGAGCTGCTGCTGCAGCTCAACTCGCACTACGCGCTCACCGTCGCCTCGCGCGGCGACCTCTTCGCCGACCTCGACCTAAGCGGCTGAGCGGCCGAGCGGCACCCACACCCACACCCACACCCACACCCACACCACGCACCCGACGAGCATTTGTCGCATCTTAGAGTAATTATTGTGATGTGTCGATTCTGTAATTTAATCAAATCTCAAATAGTTCCGCAACATGTAACAAACTTAATATTTTTGGATATTTTAACATTTTATTAGATTTGTAAGAGCTTTATTTGTGAATTTTGCGAAACGATATAATATTTAATGAGTGTGTAGCGTTAACGTTCCGATGATTCATTCTGGACATAATTTATGATAGTCTTCCTTATTTGTTTATTTCTCAAGATAGGCTAAAAGTTTTGTTGTTTGGTGCTAACTCGAGTACTTTCTGGATATATTACATATTATCAACTTTACATTTAAGATGACGTCTCGGAGACGTGACTACTTCATTATAACTCTTTGAAAATTAAATGTATTACATTATTATTACATTCTATCGATCTATTCAATCGTATCAATTAATGTCCGTAGTGATGTAGCACTCGAAGTATAGCGTCCCTAAACTTTAGTATATCATACGCTGCTGAACACTTTGGAATGACCAATGAACCTATCGGTATCGTGTCACAGTGCGAGCGTGTCTAAAGTATTTCACTAGATTTAAACGTAAATTATATGGTTGTAAATATATTTTTTGTTGAAAGTTGTTATCGCGTTATATGTGAGTGGTCTCCGGAGCTCCGCGTGACTTCGCCGCGAGCAAGTTTATCCTATAGCTGAATAGACGATATTAACGTGCAGTTTTTTGAAGTTTATAATCTACTTGTAAAATCATAGTAGGATGTAACATGTATTTGTTGTATAATAATTGACATATGTGTAAGTGCCAGCTCGCGGAACTCTCGTTTGATCCTATTGACTCGGTGTTTCTATCACGATCAGAATGCGAGTATGCCAGTCTAGCACTAGACATCGTGCAGTAAATTATTGGTAGTGATTTAGCTCTGTTAATATCTCGAATGGCGGAGCATCTCACGACACCTCAGCAATGAACCGAGCCTCCCGCAGAGTTAGTAGCGCCGGCCCGGAGCAGGCTCGCGGGTACTTATTCCCATTCTTTATTTATTGTTCGGGATATCAATTTTATCATAACAATTAAGTGTTAAATATTTATTTAATATATAAATGCTGTATTTATGCAAAATGTAGTTTTATTGATTAGCCTCTTGTTGACGAGTTGGACGACTCTAGAACACAGGTCAATGCTGAAGCTCTTATTGGGAACGTGGGGATGCAGTCTGCGGATTCAATAAGCTATCGCAACGCATATTGTAGCATCATCTAGCAACAACGGGGGCATAGTGTTGTCATAATTGATCATTATTATATTATTGTTTTGTAAACTGCAAAAAAATATTTAATCATTAAATAAAAACTGACTGCGTCAAATCCCAATTCAACATACAAGTTATTTATGTATTCGAAATCTCCTCTGCAAATGTTTATGGGCGGTATAAGCGGATGGCTGATATAATTTTTTATTACTGCCGCCGGTAAAGGTCGATTGCATACCTTAAAAATGGATTGACTACTTTAAATTGTAAAGAAAGAAAGAAAGGATTGACAAGAGGAATAAAGGAAAGGCCTGGGAAGGGTAAAGAAATGGATAGAGGCCACCGCCTTCCCCACTCCCACTCACCGAACAAAAGATCTTCTATCTTGAAGCGTGCTCGACTCCCACATAAGCTTGGATGGCATTGGATACGTTTTTAAGTAATCTCTTTCTAGTCGTCAATGCCTTCCGTTCCGTCCTTGCCTCTTATGCCCTAAAAAGCGGACAGTGCAGTCTCATAGGCACTGCCTCTGCGAATGTTCATGGGCGGTGGTGATCGCTACCATCAGGCGAATCAGTAGCTCAGTTACCCGCACTGACATAAATAAAGACATTTGGGAGTTTTTTTCTCCCGGTTACATGTATGGGTATTATAATGATAATAAAAAAAATCAAAATATATTTGCTCCATGTTCGTTTTTATATCGTTGTCATAATATTAGTGAATAACACTCCCTCTTTATGTATCGCTGATGGCCTGCATTTACGTTTTCTTTGTTAACCAATTAAAATGATAAACTGCATACATATGAACGTTCTGTTTATTTACTTAAAGTTGAATGTTAACAATGAGCAATATACACGTTTTTCCAATAACACAGGTTTATATTAATATTCAACTCAAATTTTAGATCGTAATAGATGTGTGCAATATTCAAACGCTAAGACGACACAATTGCTAAAGCATATCACAATTCGCGTGAACAAAAATATAAAATCAAATAACGGTAGGTCGTAAACAATTAGAGTTGCGTATTAGTTTTATCCTACTAATATTATAAATGCTAGTTGGTGAGGATGTATGTATATGTATGTGTGTTTGTTACTCTTTCACGCAAAAACTACGGAATCGATTGCAATGAAATTTGTTACGTGGATAGGTGGACAACTGGAATAACACATGGGCATATTTTTATCCCGATATTCCTACGGGATACGGATTTACGCGAGTGAAACCGCGGGGTGCAGCTAGCTAGTTAAGCTTATACATATTTTGAACCGATATTTATGATTCATTTTTTTCAAAGCTGCAGCCATGTAAGTGGTCCTATTCAAATTTATTGAGGTTCTGATAATTGAAAGGCGGATAAGTAAAAATAATTATATTTTATTAGCTTCGGTAAAGACAGCAAAATAAAAACGTGACGTGACAAAATACGGCACGTGTCGAGCGTCGTCGGGTGGAGGCAAGCAAGTCGGCGCGGCTCATATGTGCGGCAGGCAGGCGGCCAGCGCGCGGCGCAGCGCCTGGCGCACGTCGGCGCGGCCCTCGCAGAACACGTGCGTGGCGCCGCGCTCCACGTGCACCAGCGTGTCGTGCCGCGGCAGGTGCACGATGCAGCCGTCCGCGCCCGCCTCCACGCGCGCCGAGCCCACGCCCTCCCGCGCCAGCGCGCGCACCAGCGCCTCCACGTCCAGCGCGCTCCAGTGCAGGCGCGCGCTGGCGGCCGGCGCGGGCGGCGGCGCCAGCTCCACGCGCGCGTCGCGCACGCGCAGCTCGGCCGCCAGCGGCGCGG
>NC_052111.1:9524538-9538916 GCF_012273895.1 Zerene cesonia | reverse complement strand
AGTTCATTCACATACACAAATTATATTTCAAACAGATAATTCTCTAAACATGATAATGTAACGAGTAGCAGTACTCCTTTTATTACCGTGTTTTTTAAAAGGTAGCAAGTGACGATAGTGTCATGAATATTACCGGTGAATATGACGGCGTGCGCCGGGTTGGACGCCCACAGCTCCAGCAGGTGCACGGCGGCGCCGAACCGCAGGCTCGGGTGGCCGCAGAACACGACGCACGGCTGCGAGCGGAGCGGCGGTTAGCGTGCGCGAGTGGGGGTGTGGGGGTGTGGGCGTGGGGGCGTGGGGGTGGGCACGCACCTGGCGGAAGTCCGCGCTGAAGGCGAGGTCGTGCAGCGCGCGCGCGTGGCGCAGGCGGCCGGCGCGCACGAGCTGCGCGTGCGGGAAGGGCTCGTCGGGCACGTACACGCGCGCCTGCTTGCCGGCCGACACCCACTCGGCGAGGATGTTGCTGTAGGCGAGCGACGAGTCGGCCACGGGCGACACCACGTAGAGCGGCACGTGCGCCAGCCCGGCGCCGTCCAGGTGCGCGGACAGGCACTCGAGCAGGTCGTACAGCACGCCGCTGGGGTACACGGGGCACAGCACGCAGCCGCCGCCGCGCAGCGTGAGCGTGGCGTGCACGCACAGGTCGCCCAGCATGTGGTCGGGGTTGTGCGCCGGCGTCTGCGTGAGCGCGGCCAGCACCAGCAGGTCGGCGCCGCGCAGCGCCGCCTGGTTGATGGGCCGCGGGTGCGTCGTCAGCGTGCTCGACCCGCTCACGTACGCCACCTGCCCCGCCCCGCGCGACACACACGAGTGCTCAGTTAGCTATTTTGTTTAAAAATGTTCATTCCACGGGACACGTCGACCTTCAGAGAGACTAATATTTAACGACAGTCAACAGCTACGAGAGAAATGAAGCGAGCGGTGCAACGATTACACCTGCATATGTATTTTAGTATATCTTGCATAGTTTCTAACTACTTTACTACACATCTACCAACGCAGAGAAGCAAGCAGAATAAGAGCGGCACCTTCTCGTGCGCGGAGCGCAGCACCCAGTTGGCGGAGCCGAGGCAGAAGCCCGAGCTGACGGGCGTGGCGTCGAGCGCGCCGTAGATGTCGAGGCGCTCGTCGTAGCCCACCACGCGCACGCGCGCCAGCGAGCGCGCCAGCGCGGCGGGCGAGAACAGGCGGCGCCACGCGCGCGGCCGCGACGCCAGCGCCAGCGGCGGCGGCAGCAGGTGCACCAGCTCCTTCCAGCGCCGCGCCGCGCCGCCGCCGCCGCCGCCCGACAGCCACTCCGACAGCTCCTCCAGGTAGAACCTGCCGTCCGCCCGCCCCCCAACCTCAGTCACACCGCACAGACAAAAGCCGAGTCGTTTTGCATTGTATTCGATTAACATCTAATTTAGTCATTAAATTAATTTAATAATTCTTCTCTTTATCAACATCTCATTGACAAAACTTGCAGTACTTATTTTGAACACTTGATGTTTACGAACTGTTATGATCATAGGATACTGCTAATTGCAATCAGCAACAAGTTAAATAAACTTTATTCCACTATACCTGTTAGTTATATAACGCAACTAGTAAGAATTGTCCCTTGCAGAAGCTTAACTGTCTCACTTCACTAACCAAATTGCAACTGTTCAACTCTAGGGTTTAAATAAAAAATCCAACAGGTTTTAAATACATATATGCACATTCTTTCCACCTTTTGCTATATGAGACAATGTCAATTCTCAAGAACAATATGTTGTCAGTTACCTATAAAATGTACTGCAAGGTGCCTTTTTTTAGTGTGTGATAGGGAAGCGCTTGACTACCATCTCGGTTGCTAGTAAGCATAGATGTAGTCTAAGATGGAGCATACTTCCCTAGAAGCAAATCTTATTTACCCTAGCAAAAAGTAAATTTAAATTGCACATGCCTTTTGGCACATTTAGTGAACATTTAATTTAATTAACATCTTACCTTCCTATTTGCAATGTGGGTTCAGTGGCATACACCTGTCCCTTAAAACCAGTATCTTCAGTGATAAAGGGCAGAGCCATCATGCAGGTGTAGTTGGAGATGAGTATGACGTCCAGCTGTGAGAAGTCCACTACCTTGTCCAGCGGCGGGCAGAACTCTGGCACACTGTCCACAAACACTCTACCACAGCATTCTTTGAGCTCCTGAAGCATTTCATTAATTTCATTATTACTTACATTCTTTTGACTAAACAAGTATATCGGTTAATTTTTAACTTTCCTGGACATTTTCAATTTCTATGGCATCTCTTCATATTATTTAGACTTGATGCTCATAAATACAACTCATAAATGTACATTACTTGTATTATGTATTGTGTACAGAAATACCTGTTTCACAAGAGTTCAATCAAACCCATGCTCCTCAGTTCAGTTGTCAAAGGTGTTAGCTCTAATAATTTTTTAGAATTTGTAAATACTGGTTATTATTTATCACACAATTCTTCTTAAAATTTCAATCATCATCATAACTTCAATTTACTTACCCCTTCTAGGAGAGGATCATTAATGTGTGGTGGGGTGTAGTTGGGCAGCGAGGCCAGGCGCGTGCTGGGCACCGGGGGCAGCGGCAGGAAGTTCAGCACGGAGTGTGCCGACAGCCCGCAGTCCAACATTATTAACAGCTCTTTGAATGACAACACGAAACATGGTTTCGATGCGTCGCTGCTGAGGCAATACTGTACGAAGGGACAAAGTGTATAGAAGATATCTTGTGTATTGCAAAGGACAGCATGCTAAATAAATATATACTTACCAGTTTCATATTGTTATTTGTTAGAATTTGTTGCAATCTAACCTATCAAGGGATACATTTCGCTATTTATAAGTTTTGTTAACTACGCCTAATGCTAGGCTTTTGGCAGATAGTTTTAGATTAAGGTTAGTATTCATTAAGCAGTTTAAATATTGACCAGTTTCGATAAGATTTAGATGTTTGATATTTTTTTTAAACTTTATTTACGCTTTAACCATTACGTTAAAATTGGTACATAGTTTCATGTACATAATTTCATGGCTTAAAAAGCAACTACATAAAAGAAACGATTAGTTGATAGGAAAATAAACTAATAATAATCCCGGCACGAATTGCAAACAAATCAGCATCTATATTATTTTCGGTCAAGCATGCTGTCACTTGTCAACGTCAAAAGTTGATCGTAGACAGAGAATAGGAATATTGGTCCTATATTATCTAGACGAAGAAGCTGTTAAAATGAAAATGAGACAAGCTTTAATAATATTAGGATCGCATTTCTTTTTTATTGAAAAGCTTTATTTTTTAAGAATTTTTGTAGCAAAAGTGGGGCAAGCAGTAAAGTTATGATGGTGGTCCGACTATGCATAGTTCAGTTAGTAAGGCCGGTTTAATCATCAGATAGGTTTATGTTAGCCGAAAATTAGATACGAATCTGTCAATTCAAACGAAAGGTATAATTTTCTTTCATAAATATTGTGTCAGTAAGTCGACAGAAGTGAATATCTACGGTAGGTAGTACGTGTAACGGACATTTCCTTACATAGTAGACTATTTTTTTTATCGCGTAGCAGGCAACGGGTGTCTTTTTTTTACACGCTTTATATTAGCTTCACCTGTATGTTTGTTTGTAACCGACTTCTTTGGGCGCGATTTTGACCCACTTTAAACGGCCAGATTTCGTTCAAACTTTGTAGATTTATTGAGGACCGATGACAATACACTAATTTGATAAAATTATTCCATTTTTCAATTTGCAAAATATGATTTTTGTTAATTTATATAATTTTTATCTATAGTCGATAAGGTAAGGAAATTAATTAAAATTTTTGTAGTTCGAGTCGTGCAATAGTTTAAAATTAAAAAAACAAGCTATTATAAATAATCCAAACTAAAAAGTAGAAAATAAATAATAGTTTAAAAAAACTAAAAAACACGCTTTTTATAGAAAACCGAACTAAAAAAAATAGAAAATAAATTAAAATGAATTTAAATTAAGAAAATAGTGTTAAAAATTTCAATGAATATAAATTAATAATAGTGTGAGTAAAAAAAATTATTTTATTTTAAAAAAAGCGTGGGGTGCTTCTTAAGATATTATCGAAATCATAATAATCACTCTACTCATATCTGTCAATAAAATATCTATAACTATTGACACCATGCACCCCACGCTTTTTTTTAAATAAAATATTTTTTTTTACTCACACTATTATTAATTTATATTCATTGAAATTTTTAACACTATTTTCTTAATTTAAATTCATTTTAATTTATTTTCTATTTTTTTTTAGTTCGGTTTTCTATAAAAAGCGTGTTTTTTAGTTTTTGTTAACTATTATTTATAGTTTTGATAGCAGTCATATCTTTTCATGTAATAGTTTTTGTTATATTTTATTATATTATAAGATATTAACTTTTTGTAGAGCTGTAATCACAAAGAAAAGAAAATTTAATTATAAGGGTAGGTAGGTTTGTTGGATGATAATAATCATATTTTGTTATGAAAATATTAATTAAAAAATATAATTTAAGTTCTTCAATAACACAAAAAGTATGATAATGCGAAGGTGTGATGGACGACGTTTCAAGCCTCATAGTCGATTATTTCTTATTCTTTGAAACTTTTCCAATTTCTAATTATATGCGTTTTACTAAACTTTAATACATTTATTTCTAAGTTTTAGATGTTCAATTGAGCATAATTTTTTTTAAGTATATCTCTCCATAATACTCGGGTACCTCCAGAAGGAAAGCACCCGGTCTTTTGGAAGGCTTACGTGGGGTCACAGATCCAAGACGCATAGGCCCTTTAGAGAATTTAATGTGTTGTGGGACATCAGCCGCAGCCTGCCCACGACAACAACACCCGCTGACTAGCTAGGGGTGTAGAGAGGTGCGGCACCGGTTTCACCAAAGCGGGCCCGCAGGCCCGGATTGGGTTTCCCCGCTGTTACGCCATTAGTCACTTCCAATATCTCTGGACGGCCAATTAAGGCAAGCCAGAGGTGGGGGATCCTGAACCTCGTCATTGTTCACTATGAACTGCCACCGAGACAGTCCGGAGGTGAGGACAGGGACCTCCCCCGGGAGAACTAAGGACCGCGGGGGGCTACTCCCCGTCACCTCGCCACAAGGTGCCCTGCGGGTTAATTATTTTTAATATTATTACGATTTATATATTACCTTAATTATACTTAAGATACGCCAAATGATGATGAGATTCAGGATCAGAGTTCCGAAATAAAACATGTTGTCCGTTTATCCTTCAGAAAATCTGCTTAAAAAAGAATTATTTATTCTAGATAGGTATAATACATCATTGACCTTTGTTTGTAATGGTAGAGTCGAACCCACCTTACGTGTGAAAAAAAACAAAAAACTACAAATCAAACAAAGAATAGAAAGTTGTTTTCTTAAATATTGTATGTTGTTTATCCTAGAAATATAAAAAAAATACCGTTACACTCACGGTACGGTAAACAACGAATGTAGCCCCGTCGAATGCAGGATTTACTCGCATTTTTATGCTTTTGTTGTACAATGAAATTGACCATTAACGATGAATTGATATTGTGTCATGAATTGTGTAAATTAAGTGCCCTCTAATATAACAGGTGTAAGGAATAGTTAATTGCTCGTAGAACGGCTTGTATTTGCTCACTAACATAATTTCAGGGTTTATGTTGCGATGTTATTCCAAGTGCCGATGCTTGTTTTATAATATGATTCACCGAAGCGAACATATAAACAACATGGACTCGTTTGCATAATTTCGTCGTTGGATCGGCTCCGTCTACACAGGCCGCCTATTAAATTTTCGCCTCGCTTGATGAAATTGCTCGGAAGGTAGTAACAATAACGTCATGAGCTTTATTGTGTTGTTTTGAGTCGTCCCTTTGTCTCCCCTCCGCTAAACTAGCCCGTCACCACCAAAGCTCTACTTGGAACGTGGGATAGGGTCCAGTAGCTAGCCCTGCCCAATGGTTTTGATATGGGTATAACAGAATTATAACGTTCGTCAAAGTTATTTTGTCCGCTATATTCGAGTAGATAATTTGTTGTCCGGTCTTTCATAAATATACTTTGTGAATTAATTACGATGATTACGTGCCCAAAATTACGAAACAAATATAGTGACCAAACAATAAAGTAAGCTAATTACATTAGTACGTGTTAATATTCATAAGGGTCGGCACCTATGAATGGCAAGTAGGCACGAGGTGTACTAGAAACGATCACAAGCGGACCTTCAGTGAGGCACGTGTTTGTGGAGCGTCCGGCTGAACCGGTCTCAGTGATATATCGCGAGCCGAGCGAGGTGTTCGCACGCAGCCATGTCGCCCAAGCTGTTCACCCGCAAGCAAATAGAGGAGCGGGACCGCAAAGACAACGCGGCCATCATCATCGACAACGTGGTCTACGATGTCACCGATTTTTTGGAAGACCACCCTGGCGGTATAGAAGTTCTGCTCAATAACGCGGGTAGAGACGCTTCGAGGTGCTTCCACGACGTCGGACACAGTGAAGACGCCAAAGCCTGGAGGGAGCAGTTTAAAATTGGTGAAATTGTCGAGGAAGAAAAATGGGAGGTCATATCCCAAGAAACGAACCTGGTTCAGAGTGCCGACGAGCTCACCTGGAGCGGCCTGCTGGACGTGTGGGGCCCGCCTCTCGCGCTCGCCTTCTTCGCCACGCTAGCGTACATGTATCTATTGTAATTACTTAGAAGATTTTCACGAAGGAGTAGATTAATTGGAAAGGTTCTTCTCTTAAAATTGCTCAATAAATAAATAATTTATAAGAATGCAATGACGTCAATGCAAATAGATTGATTGTTCGACGAAACTATATAAATAAGGAAAAAAAAGAAGTGGTGTAATGAGCAGTGAACGTGCAATATCAGTCCGAAGTTATATTCTACTATTTAACTCTTAGGTATTCCACACGACGTGAGTACTGACTGACAATTATTTTGTAGCTAATATTATGTTTCAACAAGTCTGTGATGGGTGCTCAATACTATAATGTGAATATTATGGTAATTTAATATATTAACATGTTTTGGTTAGAAGCCGTCCATAAATTCTAATCAAAATAATAATCATATGAAATACACTGCAAAAGAAGTTAAACTAGGAAAGGTTTTTTTTGATGCTTTTCGACCGACTTTAAAAAAATGAGGAAGTTATCAATTAGACTATTTTTTGTGTTGGTTACCTCATAACTCTTTACTGGGTGACCGGAGTTTTACGATTCTTTTTCAGATTTTAGATTTTTACGATCCTTTTCTAGTTCTGCTTTTATTTAAAATAAACCTGTAGCAAAAACTTTTAATAGAATTCAGTTGTGTGTTTCAAGTGAATTTGTGTATGGTGGTTTCTATATTTAAATATAAATAAGTATTTTTTTTTAATAAAGGTTGTTTTGTACAAAATAAGTTTTCCATATCTCTCTTACGCTCTTTAAAACCGAGTCTTAAATTAATCTACACTATCTATACTAATATTATAAAGAGGATAAATTTGTATTTTTATTTGTTTGTTTGTAATGGATTAACTCAAAAACTACAGGGCCGATTTAAAAAATTCTTTCATCATTAGAAAGCTGCACTGAGTGACATGGCTATATATGTACCACAGGGGAAGCCGGGGCGAACAGCTAGTATTATATAAGTCGGCTACAACGGTACTTCTCTCGAAATAAATAATAAATATAACTAAAAGGCTCGTAGAATGAAGCTTAGAGCCTTTAAAACAAGTCGAGTTGTAATAAAAACGAAGCAGTATCAAGGTTGCCGAGTTATGACGTTAGGTCAGTAAACCGACGAATTCTTGAAAAATCATAATGCTATGATGATTTATCATATTTGTAATATTCATAAATGCTAATTTTACTACGCCTCACAATTCTGGTTTGTCTTCGACGAGGTTCATTTATGAAGTTAATTGGTATGTGCATAGTAATATATTATTATCAGTTATCATTAAAATGCAAAGACACACACACACAAATTTTATGAACCACTTTTTTTAATGTAACAAGGGGAAGTTAGATTACGAATTTGTTTTAAACTAGATTTCCGCAATTGGCTTTACTCGCATCACAAATTTTTCATAAGGAAGTGATTTCTTTTTAACAAGAAGTAGGTATCTATCTACAGGCGCCTTTACTGTTTATTTTATGTCCACGCCCATAGATATAGTTCCTATATCTAACAATATCAGCACAAATTCAGTGTTCTATTAATTGATATAAATGGGAAATAGAAAGGTGCCACTGCACCCGTGTTATCTACAGATTTATATTGCGCCTGCGGCTTTCGTCGCCTTCATTTCACGTTATCGGGTGATAGTCGTTTGTGACTAAATATCTTGTAACTATTTCCTAGATTTAGTCGTAAACAAGTGGATAAACTTCTACACGAAATTGTTTTATGCAGAAGTTTTTAAAACAGATTGAAAATATTGTACCTAACATATTACAATTAAATGTAATAAATAAGTAATAGTTTATCTCGATAATGATAGTAACTATATCATTACATAGATAATAAATAATATGAATTATTAATACTAAAAGTATCTTTCGTGTGTTAAGTATTAGGTACTGTAGCGATGCCTTAGACCGCAAGCTTCTCCGCCATTTACTTTTGTTATGTTAATAGATCTATCTGTTAATAGCTTAAAGTAATGTTCTCTTCGTTAGAAGTATAACATCATCACGGACGGTTGCTGTTTGTACATTAACAAAATGAATTATGGTAAGTTTTACATATAATGAAATTGTCATATTTGCTGTGACGCAGGCGTTTTCAGTGAATAGTCACATGATAGTACAAAGATTAAAACTTAGCGATCAAATCATGGATAAGGTTATAGTGTAGCTGTATGTAATTAATGTTCAGTTGACAGTTTCCATTGATAAGAACGGAAAAGATAACTGGTATCGAACTCGAGTGTGGCGCGGGGGTGCGCGGGGGGGCGCGGAAAGGCGCACCGCAGCACAGCGCAGCCGCAGTCACCCGCCGCACACGCCGCGACGCGCACACCAAAATGAGCGACCTTAAGCAATTCACCAGAAAGGAGATTTCAACTCGAAACACCAAAGATGACGCGGTGACAATAATCGACAACCTAGTGTACGACCTCACGCCGTTCTTAGACGACCACCCCGGCGGCCACGAGGTGCTGCTGAACGTGGTCGGAAAAGAAGCTAGCGAGGATTTCGAAGACGTCGGCCACAGCATCGACGCCAAGGAGCTCATGAAGAAGTACGTCATCGGCCAGATCGTTCCGGAGGAGAGGATCGAGGTCAAAAAGAAGACTTTCACTTGGGACGACAAAAGCAGCCCCGCCAGCTCCAGCGCCGCAACCGAGAATAGCAGTTTCATCAATTCGTGGAAGTTCCCTGTGCTGCTGGGCCTCGTCATGACCCTCATGTACACCTACTTGTTCGGGTAAACATTGCGCTGGCTTTGTTACCAAAGAACTATTACAAGATATTAGCGTCCGGAGTGTGTCGTTAACTTATAAGTGTTTAGAGTTGTGAAGTGTCGAAGTGCTGTCATTTTTCGAAGCGCGGTTCTTCTGGAAATTATCCTCGGGTTATGTGCTTTACTGATATAGTTAATTTTAAGAATTGTATGTTATGTATTTTTTTATTAATTTTACCTTTTGTACATTCCTATAATTTTGATTCTTTATAAATACCCTTAAGGAAAATATACATGTTTACGACGCATCATTTGTATGTAAATCGTTCTATATTTGGATCGTTTTTTAAATAAAATTACATAAATTGTAGATTTGTTTCATAATTATGCCTCTTAAATTGCCAAACGACCGATGACCGTGACTGGCACAACAGGCTCGGGCGAACCTTTGACCTTGAAACCAATTTGCGACTCCTACTTAGGCTGGCATTCCTTGTGAAACCTTTGCTTTAGAGATAAATCAATTCATCTGTGTGATGACAGTGTAAAAGTCTAAATCGTCTACGTGAGATAAGTTTAGATATTACCTGTCTCTGTGATGACGGACGAGTGCTGATGTAACACTCGTCAATAAGATTCAATGAGAAGTCATTAACTCCCCGCGTAGCCCTGACGCTGTACATATATGATACCACTCTGTGGCCCTGACCTATTACATTGACACAAGTGATTCTGTTGTAGGTGAAAACATTTTATTATGCCAGTGCAAGGGTTTCCTGATTTGTCCAGTATCTCTATATAACCTTGAAGTCAGTACGACGAATATTAATTACTACGAAACATTAGGTTGTGTAATATCAATAATGTATGAACATCATATTTACACAAGTGAGGGTACACGATTTGAATTTAAAGTGTTGTTAGATTGAATAGATATGTGCGTCTCCTTTTGGTATAGAATTGCAAATTAAAGTAAAATATACAAAATTTACGGAAAAAAAAAAATTAAAAAATCTAATGATGTAAAAATAAAAATAGAGAGAGATATTCTGTACCATTTTAGAAACATTTTAGAGGGCACATTTCAATAGGTACAGAACCCAAATTAAAAAAAATTATTGTATGTCAGTCTGTTTGGCCGTACGTATGTAAACCACGTATCACGCTTATACTGCTGAATGGATTTATGTGAAACAGCTTAACTTTGAGTTCTTACTCCCTAGTTGTATATCGGATTATTTTTTCTCTTGGGAGGGAGGGAAAAATAAAATGCGTACTTCATAGCCAGTACAATATTTATACTATTTTTGTTAGAAAGAATAATCTTGTTGAAATATTATACTATATTATATATTTAATACCTAACAACGGTACGTAATTTTTAATAAAACGTTTTCGTGAGCTATATTGTGTTTTAATGCGAATGGTATGACGCTCAATTCATTTAGCAGTGAACAAGACTTATCTTGTTATAAAAAAGGATTTTGTTGATCACGGGTATTGGAGCCAAAGTAAATATTTCTACTAGCTACTAAACACAATCATAGTATAGGTACCTAAAATTTTCATTAGTCATGCAAGTCAGCCTAACGTGTATCTATAATAATAATAATATATTCAGAGACTGCACACTGGGTCAACAAAACACGTAGCAATCGAGATAATATATCGTATCTCAAAGTCATCGTGAATCAGCAGTTATTTAGATTCTTCTAGAACTAAATTGTATATCGGTGGATTTTTGTTTGCGTTACTAATACTTCGTATCGTAATCATGTTATCTAAACTATATTATTACGTTTTGTTTTGTTTTTTCTCTCATATTATCTCATTAATTTGTCTTTTAATCTCAATATTAAAAATTAATAAACAGAAAAAGTATGACTTGCACCATTAAATTACTTTTATCTTTTCAGATTTAAAAATAAATTACTTTTTAAATATGTTAAAAGACCTTGGTTTTTTCATATAATTATGATTAAGTAAGTAACCTTACAAACCTGTGAATAATTATATTCTTTATCGAGATCCGCAATTCCATTTTGTTTACTATAATGTAGCTTCATTAATAATAAATTACAATGACCTAATAATATATGTATATATCTATATTTTATCAAGTGTTGCAATAATACCGTCCTGGAATAATTTTTGAAGTGGCATCTTTCAGCTGCTCAAAACACTTGATGTTGATGTTTTTGATAAGCAAAGAATCAATTAATCCTTATTATTGAAATTGTTTTAAGTGCACCATGTAAGGGACATGGAACAAAAGATAGCCATCATGTGTGATGCGCTATAGCCGAAATCAAGACCTCTAGTAAGTAGATAGATAGTTTTTTGAGTTGTACCATTTAAATATATTTATTTCAACGTACGGAAGGAAACGATCTGAGGAAATTAAAGGATTATAGACTAGCGTAAGAAACACGTACAGTTACAATTTTGTAAGCAGAGTTCTTCCTAGTTTATAGTTTATGTATTTTGTTATAATATAATTGTAGTAAGGTAACGGGCTTTACCTTTAACAATGGCCAAATTTGAAACTAATGACCTAAGCTTTATTGAACGTTGCGTCGCTCTGTGCCCAGTTTTGTTCTACTCTGATAATCATGCTTCGCCAGAATTCTTCCCGTCTTCTGAAGCTATGTAATAAATAATGTTATTATGGTATGTGCCAACTTTATAAATTTACTAGTAATATAGTATAGGTAGGTAGTGAATAATTGATGAATAGTCGCGATAACAAACGATTGTCATAATTGCTTTTCTTATTCATCAGATTGTAAATAATTCTAAACTTAATATTATAAATCTGAAGAGTTTGTTGGTTTGTTTGAACGGTCTAATCTTAGGAACTACTGGTCCGATTTTAAAAATTCTTTCAGTGTTAGATAGCCCATTTATTGAGGAAGGCTATAGGCTATATATGTACCACGGGCGAAGCACTAGTAAAATCTATGCAAAAATAATTAAATATAATAAATCTTTCACAACATAATAGGATTTTTATGAAGGTCGTTAAAAATAAATGTTCCGAAATATTTCCACTATTGCGTAGAATTAAGACACATAGAGACTTCACAAAAAGGCCACACCGAGTGCGTGGCGGGAACCAGTTGTAGCTTACATAACAATAAATAAACGCAATCACTCGGCAAGCGCATACCGCGCCGCTTCCTACATCGTATATGTGCGTACGCGGCGCACATTCATAATATTATTATGTGTAGATTCTTTGTACACGAGCCGACGGTTATATTCTGTCATTATTCGGACTTCGGAAGTATTCATAGATTGGTATGTGGACAAAGTCTAAAACCCTTTATTTTAATGTATTCTTTTGAAGATGTTTTTGGAGTTAGGGTTGGTAGGATATAGATAGTTGAAGTCGCGGATGAAAACAGTTGACGGATATTATAGAGTGTGTAGTTAGGCTAACTTAAAGGTTAGGTAGTTGATAATTAAAACATGAATATTTTCGTTCTTGAAAATTTCCACAGATACATACTATAATACTATACGAGACATGGATCACGTTTACTCCGTCACGCTAGGAAGGACAGATTTAGATATAGATTAGGATACTAACATGACCGCCATCTCATCAAGCGATAAATCGTCTGCTACACAAAACTTTCCTCAACTTGCAGTATATATTGTCGGCATACGGCAAACGTAACGCCAGATGCAACGTGTGCCAACTGCCAACCAACCAGTTTCTAATACTCATTAATTAACGGAGTCAAAGTACATACAATGTTACTTATCACTAATTCATAACTTTAGAAAATTACGACAACAAAGACATAAAATCAGATAACAGCCTTGTAAAAACTAATACATTAAAGCGGGAAGCGCGCTTTATGTCAGCCATTTATATTTAAACAACTCACGGCAGCGGTTTTACGCTGCTTTTTATTACGACACATTTTTCGAACACAGCGAGAAAACTGAGCAAACTTTTAAATGAAGGGAAATTGGGTTGTGCTTAATTTAAAAGGAAAAGTTGTAAATGAGTCGCACAGTCGAATTACCGTGTGCCGGTGTCCTAATGGGAACTAATAACTCGTATTGACGTCGACTCATGCCTCGTTTCCTGTCGTTCCCGCTCTTCCAGCCTGCGTTCAAACCTTTCATTATCTGCCGGAGTTTAGGTGTATTAGGTGTATTAGGTGCTAAATGCGAAGTGTTTTGTTTGAGCTCTGAGCAGATGTTGGAGCCTGTAACGTTGTGTATTATTAGCGACACTACCATCATCACAAAGTGTGATGCCGTGACCAATTTGTGTGACGTGATCATGCTTATATTGGTTGATATTTTTTTAATGAAATAAATCTTAAGTTTTATAAGTATTATTAATATTTACCAATACAAAATGAGAGATACAATAAGGTTTGAAATTAATTAAAAATATCATTGGTTAAGTGTCGAAAATAATGTCCCAATATCCTTACAAACAACTTGGGAATACAAAGACCGGCCGACTGGAACGTGTTGCGTTTGTAACAATACTGGATTACGCGGCTAAGTGGCTAAGCGGCTAATCGGCTGAGTGGCTAAGCGGCTTGCAGCTAAGCGGCTTGCGGCCGACCCAGCTACACGCGCCGTAAGCCGAACAAGAGCCGACGGCGACGCACTAACCTCTGTGGGAAATCGTACCTAGATCACACGCGAGCAGGCTGTATCTGCACCTGCTTACCCCGCAGTCTTGGGTGGCTTTCCTACTATGCCTGTCTTGTTATGAAAAAAACGGAAAATGACAAAATATTCATGTAGAAATTACTGAACTTATCCGGATAAAATTTGATATTGACTATTGAGATAATTTAATCATCATTTTTTAATCATCTTCGTCATATTTATTGATGGGTGGATGTTGATAGTCCTATCCTTCTTATATTATAAATGCGAAAGTTTGTGAGGATGGATG
>NC_052111.1:9508831-9523538 GCF_012273895.1 Zerene cesonia | reverse complement strand
AGTAATAAATGTTATTTGCAGTTAACAATTTTCTTTTTTCTTTATTACAATATTTATGGCAAGACTAGGTATGTGTATGTGTATGTATGTTTGTGTAGGTATGTTTATTACTCTTTCACCCAAAGACTACTGAACGACGACGACGATTGCAATGAAATTTGGTACGTAGATAGCTGAACAACTGGAATATCACATATGCAAGGCACTTTTTATCCCGAAATTCCTTCTGGATACAGACAGAAACCGCGGGGCGCAGCAAGTAATTATATAACTGGACAAATGTATTATTGATGGTTCGCACCTTTTTTATTTTTTCATTATAAGCTATAATATTGTATGCAATGCTTCAACAATTTCAATATAAAAACATGCATGATCGTATTAAAATCCCTAATTTGTAAATGCCAGCGGAATGCTCAGCTGGGAATAGGCGGTGCGAGGTTCGCCGTTGCCGCTTTTTAATTGCATTTGACGTAAATTACACGCGTGTGATAAAATGTTGGTAAATAAAGCAGATACAATCAGCGTCCGGGGACGAAGTGTAAACACAGGGTCGGCTCCCGGGGCACCGGGATGCCCCCGCTCTAGGGTTGGCACTTGCAGAAAAGACAATCGAAGGTACGTCAAATATCAATGTATTAAACAAACGTCTCTCGTCTATTGTAGGTTTTAATTCAAAATAACAAGATATTAATTAATTGTTTATTAGCAAACAATATTTGTATATATAAATATATATATATACCTTACCTATATATATATATATATATAGGTAAGAAGTTGTATGTTTTAATAATCAAAATGATTTTATTTTAATATAAAAGGTTTAAACAGATTCACATGCTTATGTTTATTAATTAAGAAATGTGGAGTGGTTCGTATTGTTATAAGATTTCGTTTTCTAATACTAATTGCTTCCCGCCGGCTCTCCCCCCTAGTTATGCTTACATATTTAAAGGTCCGTACGATTTTGATGCGGATTTGAGAGTGATTGCAAGAGGAAGGTTTATATACATATTTTAAATTGTTTTTGGTATGTAATAGCGGGCAACTGAGCTGGTGGTTCACCCATCAGGTGCAGTGTGTAAGCGATCAACTCCGTCTATGAACATTTCATTCATCATCGGCCCATATATCTTCCCACTGCTGGGACACAGGCCTCCTATGAGGGTATAAACATTAACAGAGTACTATTTCATCCGATCCTACCGATCTTCTGTTGGGATGTGATACCATTCCAGGTGCAAGCTCACCCACTTCGTGCCGACGCGTGCACGACTCCTTGATTCAACGAGTGAAAACAGAAAGAGTGAGTTTGTAGGGTTGTAGGGATATCTTTGAGAGAAGTTTCAAGTAGCGACAGCCCTACGCACGGCGATCCCTCACTTAGTTTCTAATGTAGCGAAACACCGTTTCATTACGAGCCCTTATTAATCATAACAGCGTGTCGCGAAGGTAACTTCTGTAATAATTAGGGTCTTGTTACCTTCTGATTGAAGATGTATTGCCACTTATACTTACTGTTGCTTAAATGAGGCAGTGTTGGGAGTAACAAAGAATACTTGTTAGACGCGAGTTTCGAGGCGAGGTCGAATTTCATGATTAGCCTTATGAGATTATATTGTACAGAGTGAATTTTGGAAGGAAATGTAGGAAATGTAATAATACTATAGATACAAATATTTTCATCACGAGTTTACTTTCATATGATTTATCAAGGTTGTTGTTGTTGTTTGTTGAGATTGCATGCATATAATTGACCCAAAAATAGTTAAAAGTACTTGATGTAATTTTAACAGAGTTTAGTCGGTTTGGTAGCCGGGTATGGACAAAAAATTCTTGGAAATCTTTCAATGCAGTTATCTTTCTTAAAAATTATGACAAAAAATTATGGATTGTTTTGTTTTTGAGTAACATTTTATTAGTACTGACAGCATTTTGCTTTCTCTTCAGGTGGCATTACAAAATGCACCTGTATGATATAAATAATTAAATATTTTCATGAAAATACTAAACGAGTTGAAAGAGAATAAATAATTACTTGAACGTAAGTGTAGCTTCGTGTCCGCCCGCGGGCCGGGTGCGACGCAAGTATTGGCAGAAACTTGGAATATTTCAGTATTGTTCGTCTTTTCTAATTCGTCGCCAACTGTACAAAGAAACTGTTCAAAATTCATGTTAACATTTCATATTGGAAGTATCGTAAGTTTCCAAGAGAATCAGTAAATCGGTAATCGTGCTTTCTTAGACATTATCGTAAAATGCCTATATCCAGAAATACGGAAGGATTTGTCAATGTCTGCAAGCAGTTTAAAGTGCGTACCGCAGCAAAAGAACTAGATAGAACCTTTCAGAACCTACCAGGACAAGAGTTAGAAAGCAGGAGCTCACATAGCAGCTCAAATGTTATAAGTGAAGCAGCGTGGGGTGCTGGAAGAAACAAAACGTGAAAGCTAGTTGTAACAATATAAATTTTATCATAATTATATATGTTTTATCAATTTTATCTAAATGCATCCTGTACCACTGAGCAGAGCTTCACCTGCCAGGTGTGTGGTTGAGTGGAGGCCAAATAGTAAGTTATCGTAATCTTACACTCATTGTAAACTTAGTAAAGTTATCACACGGGTTGTGAGACTTTGCAATAATTGTTCATTGAGAGCACAATGTTGTATTCGTATGATAAAGTATCGGGGGAGCCGGTGAGGCCCCGTGTAATGCGGAAAGTGCAGTGATCCGTCGTGCGCGACACGACAACCCACTCAGCTGGCTTTGTGAGCCGCGTGACGCCGTGACACTGACGCCGTGACGCGTCCTACAATGTTAGGTACACGTTGTTTTTCGCACTGAAAGCCCTCTATTATAACAATTACTTATATTATAAATTTAAACAAAGTATTCATTGAAAATGCAAAGCAATTTCTGAGATTTACGATAAAATTAAATTGCAAAATTATGTGTAGACTGTAACTTGTAAGTTCTTAATGACTTTATCAAAGTTTTTTTAAAAACGGCATAGATATCCACAAAAACTATGTTTCTCTAAAGCATTGCGTATACCTATTAATTAACAAATGTCAAGTAGATAATATGTAACAATATTCCTCAAATCCGTGCCTCAGAAATGTATTATTCCTTTTAAGCAGAGATAACGTTTTCACCATATTTAGGGAAAATCATATTTCCCTGAACAATAAATCAGTGCTATCGAAAGAAGGGGCGTTGTTTTTCACCGCGTACGGGTAAGTCTATAATATTATGATTCGATTCAAGGAGATTGGAGATTTTTGGGGCTGTTATTTACAATTTTGGAAGTGATAAATTCTTTATACGTGATAAGCCATTTTTGGAAAGGGATAAACGGTTAGAGACGCCGGAATGCTAAAGTAGCGTATAATGTTATATGTTTTTGAACATACATTGTGGTCAATAACATAGGCCATATTTTCGTACGATTTTATTGGCACAGTAAAACATAGATTTTTCTTCTTTATCTAAATTTAATCTCAGCCTATGTTTAATAAAGATTAATACTTAAGACGTTATAAAACAAACTTCACATATTCCTATTGACGGGTATATATTTAAAAGTATATTATTATACTTTAATAAATATAGATATGTAATCGTGAATATAAAGTAGATAATGTGCCTTGGTATATTGTGGCTTTTTTTTTATTGGAGATTCGCAAACGTTTGCAGTCCCACCTGATGGAAAAGGGAGACGCGGTCCATGGTGGTAAGTCACGTTTACCTAGAAGGTGCCCATTTACTCGTCTCTTAAATGTACCCATATTTGTAGTTCTCTGGGAAGACAGACGGCGGCAGGGAATACCACTCTTGCTATATGATGTTTATAAATAATATAAATAGTATGTACAAGGCGTGGACCATATTCCTACCCAACTAAATATAGTTGAAGTAAAGATTACATTGCTGGTTCAACAGTTTTGCTTTTAATAAATGTGAATTTTATATCTGCAGAAACATGATGTGTTGTGTAAGTGAAAAAGTTCGCGTTAACAGAATTACAATAATTTACAAAACAATCGACCCAGTTGCCTCTTCATCTATGACAGTCTCTCCTATCGCAGCCTCCTTATCGCAATCGACCGATAAGAAGATAAGCTTATGACCTCATATTTAAATATAATTAATATTTTTTGATTTACAAATTTAAACCGGAAAAATATTCATTGCAACAGAATCTTTGCACATATATTCCGACTTGCCTACCTACACTCTCATATGTTTCTCGGTTGTTATGTTCGGTGTATGAATTTTTACAAATTACAAATTTGTAATTGAAATTTGTTCCAAAACTTGATTTATGTATATTGTTACAAAGTGCAGAATAGTTGAAGAAGAACAAAGGCATAAGTATAAATTATGTTTAGTATAATTCTGGGTTCAAAGTTCATAAAAAAATTATTTGTCCATTTGAATAGTGCTTCTACCGTCTAAATATAAGCAACTATATTTTTTATATTATTTTGTATATTTTTTAATATAATATATAGGAGCCTATTGTCTATATTCAGAATCCCATGTTAGCGAATGGAATAAACAGTTAGATAAATCTCTATTTGCCACATGAAGCAGGACAGTACTTAACTATAATGCCCGAATCAAAGTCGCATTGAACTGACATGGCTACACCAGGCTATTACGTCGCCCGCGATTCATTTGAGAGCCTAGTTTATTTTGTATATTTCCCAAAGAATGATATGAGCAAAACATTAGCGCGGTTTCACCTCAGTAAAAGCTGGGATGGATCTGGATGGACTGGCATCTATGATTTGGGATGATATGTTATCCCCATATCATTCCGGGCTAATTCATATGTATCTAAGTAAACTAATAAAAGTACAGTAGTTTGGATATTTTGGCTTAAGTGTGGATGTTTACACAACCACGTTAAAAATTTTGAACAGATTTTGATATTGCCAGTGTTCTTGCTTATATATCTACTCGAGTGACATATAAGCTGTAGATATTAGAAAGATGGAGAAATTATTGCATCAGCATAGATCTGTAATAACATCATCGATCAATAAACACTTGGTGTGATAACAGAATTAACAAATTATCGGAATATACAAGTTTTGCACGCCATTTCCAATGGCAGTATATTTGATTCAATAATACTGTTATACCCTGTAAATTATATATGAGTGAAATAAAGATATTTGATTTTATTTGATTTAACAGAGCTCAAAATGTTATTACAATTCCTTCAAGTGATCATGAAAACCATAAATTATTGTATATGCTTATTTCACTTTATCTCCATAATGTGATGGAGACTGATCCTGCAAATAGTAATATGAGCTTTCGTTACTAATGACTTATAAAAGCGGCAATAAGCGTGCTGTTTGATAAGCTCGCTGAATATTAGCTGCACGCCGGGGATTCGCCTGCATTATCAGCTTTAATCGGCCATCCCACATTTAGTGCAACTCAATCAATAAACCAATATAATAATAATTCTTTGGGAAATTCAGTTGTGGTACTATACATATGTGATAGAGCAACACTTGTAATTTTATTTATATTGTAATATTACAGAGGTATTTAAATTATTTTACCCATTAAATTCTTGACTAAGTACGATAATTTTCAATAACAGCATACGATAACGATTATTTATGATTCGATTTATTAATGATGACTCATGTTGAGGATGATAATAGAAGGAAATTTGAAGTTTTGTTGATATTTAGTGGGCATTGTTTTTTTTTATACAGTCGCGTAAACTTTGCCATGAATTGAGCCAGCTCACTGGGGAGGGGACCACTGCCCCATCCCCCCCAAAATTGGCTTCCTTCCTTTTTGCCCCATATCATTTAATGTCGGTAGCCTACTTATAAGGTCTGCAAATGATTTTGCGTCTCTGCAAACATGGGAATCTCGCTTATCTGGTGACTCACTAGCTGATGACATAAACTAAAAGTGTCAAGATTTATGACATAGCATCAGTTCTTCATATAATACTCATGACCTGATTATGTTTGTGTGCAGTGACCCTATCTATTGAACCAGAGGGTTACCTCACCATAGGGAAACCACTGCAGAATTAATGATTATTTATTTTTTCCTCTATTTTATTATTACACTGTTGTTATGTCGCTTATAAGTATAGTACAAAAATTAATTAGTAATTCAAATATGTAATGGCACCTGTGTAGACTGATGCACTTATCTGTCGTTTGTTAGTAGGAAATTATTCATACAATGTTCAATAAGTTAATTTACCTAATTAAAACATTATGTGGGCTATTTTATATTGTTTTTGTAAGTACATTTAATTTTTTGCTCGCGAATTATGGTTGAAATAATAGTTAAGACGTCACGATTTGACGGAAACACTTATGTATTATTGAATTCAGGTATTTGAGAGGATAAAATAAAACTATCGAGTAAATATTAAATATTTTATTTGAAAACAAACTTATACGATTTATGTATACATATAGTTTTGTTTACATAGTCTTCTTATCGTACATCTGAAAGTGTCTCTACTTAAATCGATTTTATTGTAAAATTTTTCTTATCATAGTTATATTTACACCGTTATTCTATACAAAGATGTTAATTCGCTTTAACATTTACAATATAGCCGATTACTTACAAAGTAGGCACGCAGAGCGCGCAACCGGCCGACGTTCGTCGTGCGTATCTAATCATTGTTTGACCTGTTGTTAAAACACTTAGTTTACTTTATCGTTATTTACCAATCTATCAATGTTTATCTCATTTAATTCTCATGATAATATTATCAAAGCATACAACCAAATAAAACAAAATGTAGTTGATTTAAAAGTTGTTTTATTCATCGGCGCGTTTTAACAACAGTTCGATCAATGCATTTAACAATAGAAATATAAAATCAATTCTCTAAATAATTCTTAAACATACAATTGTTTCTTATCTTCGTGTTTAAGTCGTTAATATTGCGATGTTGTTCCTTACAAAAGATGTGCACAGTGTAAACATTTTTCACTGTATCCTCGTGTGTGTATTAAGATGAGTTTACACAATTACATAATAACATACTGTATATACTTAAGTTTATTTATCATCTTACATCCCATTTAGTACTTACAGTTTAAATGAGAATCGTCTTATTCACAATATGCTTTGAATAGTTGTCAAGTTTTGTGCTAACGCTGTTATTGATGATATTTTGGAGCCTCTTATTATTCGTTTCAAAAAATCTGTTTTGAATTATCAACCACCTGCTTAACTAGAAGGAGGCAGAAGTTGCATATGGATTAATAATTTACAAATTAAATTATAATGCGCTTTTACATTAGTCTTCTACTTTCGCATACAATTAATTAACTCTGAATTTCTATATTTAACGAAACCTGTTTGAACAGCGAGTATTCCTTCATTGAAATAAACACAAGCGGTCCCGCCCGTGGAGGCTCCGCCTGAAGGTTCTGTGGAACCCTTAAAAGGTTGAAATGAGAAATTCATTTACAAAACGTAAGGGAGTGATAATGACAGCTCTTTGAAACGCGCCACTAAATTGTCGAGATCCTCTTTTTAAACAACAAATTACTTAAAAACGATTCGTGCGACACCTGGCGGATATTGGAGCGAACTCTTGTGACAATTTACGAAGTTGTTTATTACATAATATTTTTCTAGATCACATCAAATCCCTGTTGCTAAATTAAATAATATACTAATAATGTATAAACATCATACAAGATTCGGGTTTAATAAAGAACTTGCTAGCTTGTTGCTGTTAAATTTGTAAAGAAAACAAATATATGTCATCAGAATGACAATGAAGATTTTCTAGATTTTATCACAAATTATCGTGATAGGCCAGAAATGCAAACTCACTGTCTTACATGTTGGTAGACTTTTATGCGATTGTTTGCAAAACATTTTCTAACAATTGAACTACTATGAACCTCTTAATAAATAAATAAATTTATCTTTATCACAAACAACAACGATGGATATTCGGAATGGAGTAATCAATGAGTTTGTACTGAGCTACCGCGCGCCTTGTTGTTCCTCACTGAAGCCGCACTACAAGCCCAGCTTAAAACGACAAAAGATATTAAACCTTGAGCTCTAATCGAATTCTCTTCCGTAATAATTAGTTCCATTTAATATAACTTCACCTAGATATAATACGTCTGACTTCGTCCAACAATTTTTTAAAACCTTAGGTTTTAAAACTTTAAACAGATAAAACAATTTAACATTTATAATAATAGAGTACATTATATGAAGTCGTGGATTCCGGGATGACACTACGTATTACGAGTCGGTTTAATTTTGTGTGGAGGAAGATTGCAGCTCGAGTCACGTGCGCTTTCATACAAGTCTCGAGAGAATAAAACGTGAAAACGAGCCGTGCATACCTCCTGCGCACTTTGTCACAGCTGCAATCGACTTTATGTCCTCTCATAATAACATAGTGAATAGTGGGTATGCCACGTTTTGCTCCGAAATGTTATAAGGTGCAAAGCGTGCAATTCGCAGCACTTCCGTCGAGACCCGCGGCCTCTAAGTCGCTACATTTACATCTCGATGTTTTTATAGTATTTTATTTACAATTCCTAACTGGAGCGAAAACTTACAAAAATCTAATTCCAGAGACGCTCCCTTCTGTGCGCGTCTGAGACAGTAATTATCACAATTATATACGCCGTTATTTAATTGTAACAGTTACATACTCTGCACGAGTGTCGCGGTGCGCGAGGGTCGGTTTCGCTCCATTGAATCATTGTTTCTGCCGCAACGAGACGCCTGACGCATGGCTGCCTCGAGCGTAGCGCAATGGAAGAACGCACGCTCTCTAGCTCGTCCGGCGACGAAGGGAACGTCCGTGACGTCGAGCTCGTCGACCCGACGGTACATTTCGCTCGTAAAAATCTTAGAATTTATCTATATAATATTAATAATATGTTAATAGTCGGAAAACTAGGTTTTCTCTCGTAGCCGCTGGGTTCGCAGCGGGGGATCATTCGGCGGGCGGGCCGGGGCGAGGCGGGCGAGGCGGGCGAGGCGGGCGCGCGTCCGATCAGCTGGCGAGCTGCGCGCGCAGCAGCCGCGCGTGCAGCACGCAGGCGGCCAGCAGCAGCGCGATGGCGCACGAGCTGTCAGACAGCCCCGCCGAGCCCGTCTGCATGGCGGCCGGCCGCTCGCCTGCAACACACGCGCACGTGTCAACTCACCGTGACATAGCATGACGAGCCATTTGCAAACACCAAAATCATATTGAAATCACGATCACTATAGACGTTGTTGTTATTTATGATTAGGAATACTTATATCTGAATAAAGACTTTTATAATCCGGACATTACTGGCTCTTATCCTTATGCTGGTAATAAATAATTGTTATATATAATTATTATATTATGACAATCATAATTGATTAGACATTCCATTATGTAATACATTGTGTTCTAATGGTAGTAGGTATTTTCAAAAGTAATTAGAATTTGTTTTTGCTGATATTATTAAAAACAGTTACATAAGGGCTTACGTCATGTAAATTACGTAGGAATCAATCCAGAATATTACAGCTTTCGAAAATTAATGTCGCGAAAACTTGGTGGCTGTCAACGCAAAACTTCTTGTAGAATTATTTGATCGGGAATCTATGTTGAGCCTATCATTTTATATATTCTTAAAAATTATATAAATGATAGCAGAAAGAGCTACCGAATTTCATCAAGGATATTATAGGGTAATTAGAACACTGTTGCTTTCCTGCGAAGCGATTGAAATTGAAGCGGCGTTCGGCGGGGAGCGGGGAGCGGGGCGCGGGGGTGTATTGTATTGCACGGCCGCGGGGACCGGGGACGGAGCCTACGCTACAATGCTAAGGACGATATAACATTATCTGAAAAATATTACGTAAACGTTATTTGTTAATTTTGTCGTTATTGTGTCTGTGTCGTAATATCAGGCCACTTTGCTATTTGGCGACCCCGAGCTAGTTGGCGCCCCCGCCCGCATTTGCCCCCGCCACCGGCGCCCCATGCCGCCGACGCCCCACGCCGCCGCCGCGCCGGGCGCGCTGCAGCGGCGCACGTAACAAACGGGCCCCGTATGCTTGGTTGACCTCAACACACGGCCATTACGGCTCCCAAGTGCTTCACTAAACGATACAATATTTCAGCTGAAAAAAGGTTATTGGCGCGGGACATTGCTCTACTTTTACTCGGAATGAATTCAATACGCCATTCCAAGTTTCGATGCTCAATTTTTATTCGGCCATTTTAGTTGCAAAACATCGAATATTTTTCGTTGCAGTTGGGAATGTATGGCACCGTGGAGAAATATTGGACAAGCTTGTGAAATAGTGTTCGATGCATTCCGAATAGAGTCAAGAGAAGAGAAATGTCACTTTATCTAGGTATATCATCATTACATTGTCAATAAAAAGTTTCATGTAAATGAGTTTTAATGTATCGTCATAAAAACAGAAATAATTCGGATTGTAATTATTTTAATACCCGCTGTTATAGTGTCACATGAAACAGTATTATTTTTTAACAAGGTTGTATTCCCATCTTTTTTGTCACCTATTTTTGATTGAACATTGTTTTTCTTTAATCTTGCACTGATATAAATAATATCTCTCGCTTATTGGCTCGTGCACAGGGAACGATATTTATTTGCAGTATCATAATATTATATCTACTCATAATCTTGACATTTGTGATTGAATTATTCAGATTAAATGATTGAATAATATTGAACCGAAGTTACAAATATTTTATGGTCCTACAATATTCTAGCAAACCTTTATGTATCTTACGGCCCAAACTAGAGCATGTTCACAAATAATAGATAGCGAAGTTGTAGCCCGTCGGCTTATGTGCTTACCGCGCATCTCGCCGAGTCGACAGAAGGTCGACTGACGAACTGGGAATATTAAAGGGTATTGACAATCAATTCTAGATGGAATATTTACTTACAAAGCCACGGGCCGCTTTGTTAAATGGGATTATATACATTCACCGGTTATACTAACAAAACGTTCCGACTTCTGCTGCCTAGTTGGAATTTCGTTAGCCTACGTACTTTTAAGGACAATTACAGTTGATTTCAGGGTCATTGTGAACAAATGTATAATTGTTCTATTTTTCGGTTTTGTTAGCCGGAACATGGCTATGTATCTGTAGCACTTGATTGTCGTAGTGTTCTTACTAATGTGTGGTATACATAGCCGCTTACCGTTGAGCACGTGCACGCGCACGGAGGCCAGCTCCGCATTGGACGGGGCGCAGGAGTAGCGGCCCGAGTCGGAGGGCGCGGCGTCCTGCACAAGCAGGTAGGACGTGGTGGCGGCGCCCTTCTCCGTCACCACGGACACGCCGCCGCGCGACGAGTCGTACGAGATCACCTGCTTCAACACCAACACGCACACATTGATACACCTCGCCACATACGAGTACACTACACACAAGTCGTATATTAAGCTATCATTATCATAACAAACCATGAGTTGTGACATCTAACGCTTTTAAAGTTTAAGTAACCACGAGACACTCAATAAAAATGACAAGAAGAGAGTCGACATTTTTTATTGTGAAGTGATACTTCCGCATGTTTATTTTGTTCTTAGTATAGTCTGGTCTTATATTATTTTCTTGTTTATCTTTGAGATATTTTATTTTTATTTTATTTCAGTATTACATTTTGTTGCTTATGTCGCCATTTCTCTTCTCATAGTAAAAAGTTTGTAACAAGTTAAGTGATAATATCGAGGACCGAAAGTCAAACGCGTGCTAAAACTAGTTTAATATAGGGAAACTTGTACGCGCTTCCAAAACTCTCCGAAGCGAGATTAATTCTAATTCTAATTAGGGTTGTAAACATCGCGGACACGATTTTAATTACAAAGCGAGTAATTTCCCCAGGGCTAGTGCGACCGGTGGGTATAACGAGTTGCTAAATTCTATCGAACAGACAAGCAAGTCAGAAACGGATGCCGGTAATGGTGTATGAGGGATATTGCAATAGTTTAAGCATTCGAGCTCCAGCTTCGCGTCTCCCATCGAATCGATACCCAGCAAGACTTGCGAATTGGTCAAGTATTGAGGCAAGGTAAAGACGTTGCTTAATTTGAATTAAGAAGTTTTAATTAAAAGTTTGTAATGAAATGAATTGAAATGAGATTAATTTATTTGTGCATAGTATTTACCGTTTTTATTTTTCACAAGGTACAGTTTATGTTTCCATTGAATAATGATAATAATCTTTAGAATGGTGGCGTTATTACATTAAAAATTTTTGTTGTTTTATATTAGAAAATTGTTTTTATTTAAAATTTTATGTTTATTATATGCGACCGTTAAAACATGCAGAATAGCGGTTGCAGTCGAAAAGTCGAAAGATGCCGGGTCGAGATCATTAGCTGTATGACATACGAGCAACCACATAGAACCACATAGAAATCATTCATTAATGAACATAGTATGTAATATTAAGATGTTATCTTGAACTTTTAATCAGTTTTATTTGTTACTAAAATGATTTTCTTAAAATAATGTGAACAAAGAAAGTTAACGGGCTTTCAAGGTCTACATTAAGCCTTCTACAAGATCTTAACGAATACTAAAGTATTTGTTATATTTGTTCATAAATTTACAAGTTAGTTTTATTAGAAACTCCAATTTATTTGAATTGAAACAGAATTTGATTTTATATTTCTGTCAAGTATTCTGCTCGCCTGGCTCCGTCTGGGTATTTTTTCAACATTTGAAAAAAAAAGTGTTTTATTCTAATCGAAGCCATAAAACTTAAAATCATTTAAAAAGTGACTGCCACCCTTGTGTGATGCATGTTGTTACTAACACGATTTTATTTTATGTTATATAGATCCATATATGTATTCGAATCCATCATTATTTTTTTTTATTATTAATTCTTACGTCTTTGTTGGATAAGCTGCTACTAACCCACTCATTTATTAGATTAATATGAAAGTAAAGTAACGAGGTTAACAGATTTGATCTAGCATTATATCCACGCATTCTATCACACAGCAATCGCTTAGTATAATTTGATTAAACTAACCGACAGCTGCCTATCGCTATATGAATATGCACTGAGATTTAGTCATCAGATTAACCGCACTGTGTTTAGGATCCACTTGCATATCGCTTTATAGTCAATGTTACTATGTTCTATTAGTACTAGTTACTCATCATTTGTAATGCTGTTTTGACTGCTTTCAGCGCAGTTCTGATTTATTTACGATGTTTTATCGAGATGATTGTACATTATTGTATTGAGAAAGTTTCTTTTTTGAGATTTATTTGCATAACGTACATGTTAAATAGGAGAAAAATGAGAACACAAAAAGCTAATGAAAAAATAAATGGTACATTATAATATGCTAAATTACTACATCATTTTTGTGTGTGGAAGACTGCACCAAACCTGTAGTTAATTAAAAATTATACAACAATAGTCTTTTGTCATATGATTTGGCTAATCGTGGAATTATTTTCAATTTTTCATTGTAGGAAGTATCTTTTTGTTCATATTATATTATTGTGATCATAGTGTTGCAGCTTAACGCTGCCCGCTTCTGTAATTGTGGAATTATTACCTATCAAGTATCTTGATATAAATTGGAACAGCGGAGGTTTAATCTCCATACATGGAGCATTAACTCGTAATTCATATTGATTGTTAGTAAATTAAGCCGTTTGAAGCATTGAGAATATTATTAAAATTGTGGGGTAAACATTGTTCGTTTCAAAATTTTGTATTTAATTGCTAAAGGTTGATTGGTTATGGCTCTAAGCTTAATCTGTAACTGCGCATAGTTTTTGTTTATATATTTGTGAGTATTAACAAAAATTATTTCGTTTTATATCGTATCTTATCAAAGTGTTTCGATATAAATCCTAACATCGTTATGTCAATCGTTATTTTGATAAAATAAAATGGAGGTAATATTTAATTGACTTCAAACAATATATGCTTATAACGGCTTATAACGGTACCTATTTTCCACCTACATCAAAAGAGCCTCAGTATGAACTACATAAAACTAATCTAGAAATAAAATAATAGAAGTGAATAATTACTTTTCGTCCGCTCACCTCGTCCTCGTGGTACCAGAATATGTAGGCGGGCGGCTCCGGGCTGAACTGGATGAGGCAGGTGAGGTTTATGGTGGAGCCCATGTCCACGTGCAGGTCCGGCCCGCCCAGGATCCGCGCTGACGGCACTGCGGGCATATAACATGGTTTGAGTTAGCGATTGAAGTCGTCGATAGAATTGCACAGTAATATACATTGTCACTTTGTAGTGACGATTAGCAGCATAAGTACTATATTTATTTATGTAAAAACCCATATACCTTTAATTTTTTAAGTATAATCTAACGCATAAATATACGTATTTTCGTCAATTTATAATTTGAAGAAGAATATCAAAATTACGATACAACTCGTCTCGGGCCTCGTAACTCGTCAAATACAATCTGTTATTTTTAAAATACTACATGAAGTTAAACTTATGAGGATGTAGTTATTTTATATGATACACGTTTCTCTTATAACGATCAAGTCATTTGCGTATTATGCATATTATATTCCATCCAGTCCTTATTTTCTTACAAGACATATAAAAAGCGAATTAATTCCCAAAACATAATTAGAGTGAATGAGTTAGTTATAGAATTGAAAATAAATATTTGATTTTTTTTT
>NC_052111.1:9486114-9507831 GCF_012273895.1 Zerene cesonia | reverse complement strand
TTTCTTTATTTTACGTAAGTGACGAATTCACACGTTATTATTCAAATTTGTTATTCATTTATACCAAGGTCAATGTATCTGTACAATGATAGTGTAGATTCGATAGCAGCCGTTTTTTGTGTTCCTATTAAAAGTATTTAATAAAGTTAGATTTATTATGATATAATAGATACTTTATCATCGATACGGTGATATTATTAGCCTCAAAAGATTGAACAGTGCCGTGTCATGACACTGCATAACAAACTGATATAAGTGATCGATTCTGTGAAAAACAAAACGCCAAATAAGCGCGGTGTTGCGGTGCTTCAGATTGGCTGTATAAGTATTACATGTTGCAACAGTAACCATGTTATTATTATCTTTTTGTTTAATCAATCAACTCAACTCAAACATTTGTGTATTCAATTAGAATTCTTATAGAAGGTATTACATGTGCTTTGGCGGCCTTTCAGTGACATATACGCTCTTTTCTTGATGGCAGAGAAGAGCCGGTAAGAAACTCTGTAGTTGCTTTTGTCAAAATAATGTAAATTTTACATTTCAATTGTACATGATATGTAATATGTACATAACAACGATGCCAAAGAACTGTCTTGTGGTTCTTAAGCAACAACATTCCATGGATTTCATATATTCATTAATGCTACAGTAGGCTCATAATGAATAGCATTACTGATTAATTCCGACTTTTGCACGCCGTTTACAAAGACAGTATAAGTTATGCTATAATATGTTACACATGAGAAAATGAAAATATTTGAATTTGACTTTTAAGATATTGCAGTATGCGTTGAATTTCAAATAAATGGTTATACCTTGAAATTGAGAACGGTGGCAAAATTTCTCCTCTAATCTCTCATTCAAAATACTGATAGGATTTCGTCTGGGAAGGATGTAAATTAAACGATATAATAGTACATATTAAAATGTCCTGAGAGCTAGAAAAAGTAAAGAAGACTCAAAAGAAATAATATTGCTACAAATGCCACCGCTATAAACCATTAATTACACCGGATTCTAACATGTAACGATTAAAAGAAGTGGAAAGAGACGTTGTTTTCCTCGGCGAGAACACTAAATCAGGTATCCGACATCTGAGCGGCGGATATTAGCGCTAGGAGCAGAGCAGACGCCGCGGCGCCGTATAAAATAAAATAGCGACGAAAAATTGGAAATTCAATAACCGGAGCAGCGATTTCCGTTCCGTGACTTTAAAATGATGGATGCTCGGATGCGTTTTTTGTAACGAAACTCGCTCGGTGATGCTCCGCGTGATTTATCGTCTTGAGTCCTCTCCGCTGCGCTCCCCCGACAACTTTACTAGTTTCCATTGGAGTCTATCGCACTTTTTCGCGTCCACTTCTAGCTCGTTAAACACAGGCGCTCCACATTTGAGACGCCTAGAGCGTCTACTGAACGAAGCATTCTTTCTAAGGAATGAGGCCCGAATGTTTTCGAATGAAACTTGCTTGAAGCGAAATCTCTGGGTATTTGTTACTTATTCTTGAAATACACAGTTACATCAAAACAGACCAAATCTTACATACAACTAGTACGTACGGAAATGAGACTTTTGAGATCCTTACCAGTAAGGAACGTGAACAAAATGAATAACTAACAAATTGTAATACATACAAAATAGAAAACAATATTTATTTAGTAACTTTTGTCAGCATTATACATCCATCCAGATTCGCTAATCTCGACAATGTACAAGTTTGAAACTAGAAAAGATCCCTGCGAAATGTTCTGTAAAGCGTGAGTTTTATGCAGTTTTAAGTGGCGTGTAGTTAGTAGTATAATAAATAGTTTAGGACGCGAGTCGAGGCGCGACGTCTGACGCTGGGTAAGAATACGTAGTTAGCGACTGCCGAGCGATTTGCAACACGCTAATGAGCAAAGTTATACGAACAGAATGGCTTCTGATATACTGATATTAGCATTGTCTGTTCTGCTATTATAGCACTTTAGAAGTGCTACGAGATACTGAAATATAATTCGACTTTCTAGTCTTCTATTAATGTAAATGGGGTTTCAAATAAAATAATTGACTCAGGACTTATTTTACTTGGTAAAATAAATGTTCAGCTCGAGATAAAATGAAGCTTAGTTATTGGTTTTTAACTTCTTCTCCTAGCCCGCCGTATCGTTTTAATCGTGTCCAAGGTATCGGTTTAACAAATAAAAATAAATTCACGGAAGTGGAGTCCACTGATGGTATAGCTGAGAGGACGTCAATACGATGTCAGAATCCAAAACGCGGGCAAAAGCGAGTTCGTACGTAGTTGTAGCATTCCATTGGTTTTTTTTTCGTGTATAGGATACTGATATCTGATTATAATAAATCAAGTTACATTTTAGTGCAATCAATTTAGCGGTCCCAACCACAACATTGTTAGTAACAATAAAGTATCATACGTTACGTTATTTATCTATTACCTTTTTAAATGTAGTAGGGTTATAATGTATCAATGTTTATAATGACTATTACTCCACTCAGAAGGAGAAAAAATATCATGTCTACTTAAATATTTTACAGTCACAAAAAACTCGCATGCCAAGGTTTTCGAACAAGCTTCACGTATGCATCAGTCAGTGGATAGCGCGTTAGAAAAAAGGTCACTAAATACTGATGACTAATTTACCAAATTGAGTCGAAGATATGAAAAACAAAAAAGCGATTATTTATCTTTTGATCGCGTTGGTCGCTGACCTATAATTTTTTTTTTTCAGAAACTTCCGACTAAATAGAATCGAATAATTTAGAAAAACGCACAGACAGACGATCACAGCGAAGAAACTGAACTTTTGAGATGATTGGCTTTGGGTGAAGCGTAATAATAACGTGAGCGACTTTTGAAAATGAATTCAAAAATAGTACAGTATTTGGTTAACATAGTTTTCGTCTACGGTATTTCGTTAGTAAAGAAATATTGTTCTTTGCGTCAAGTCGACGCTTAGCGCGGAGAGGAGCGAAATATTTGGCAAGCTCGCAGGAAGTGTGCATTAGATGTGTAATCTCTCACGGCGAAATGTGGAGTTACCTGCGCGCCGAGGCGGCCACAGCCTTGCAGAGAGGTACACTTGAAACATGTTACAGTGTCTGCTTTCGAGGCGCTACGATTATTTGGAATTCTAGCGTTTAAAAGTGCAGTTGGTACACGATTTAGTGAAAAACTTTTTACTGACATAAAACAAAAACGGTTTAGACCGTGATCGTCGAAGGAAAAGGATATAATAAAATATAAGGTAATTTTATCGGGAGATATCGTGTGCACGACAGATTCCGTGCATGCAGAAACACAGACTCTTACGGAATATAATTTTAAAATACATACATACTTTTTATAATCTTAATTGAAAAACATATTTTTTAAAGTGTTATAAGTGTTGTAAGTAGTGTATTTCATCAACATTTTTGGGTAAATATATATTCTAGAAGCGCGGAAGAAAATAAATAGAGATGTTATTTTTGGAAAGCAATAAGAGGCATACCCTATAACAATATCAAATTCCTCACACCATACAGTCGCCGATCATGGAATGTCTGATCTATCAACGCACAGCCCAAATTCTTGTGCCGATCGGTCTGAAATTTGGCATGCAGGTAGCAGATAGGCACTATGATGTATAAATCCGCTAAGAAAGGCTTTTCATCAATTCTACCCTCCATGGAAATTAAATAGGGAATGAAGTTTTGTACCATTTTTAACATGAAAATTAATTTTGACCACTCGGGCGAAGCTGCTGATTACAGTAATTTGTTTATGTAATAAATTGAAATTTATCTTTAATTTAATGAACTTTTATTCGTATAATGTGAGTCTCTATGGTTCAGAATTTTCACTTCAATTTGATTTTAAACCTTGATCCCCTTAGTTATAATTATCATAGTATAATACATTTTATTTTAATTTTAGTTAATATTTATAGTTGCTTTCTGTTACACTGGTTTATTGTATTTTTCTAAGGAATATTTATTTTACTCCCGGAGCGATTGTAACATAGTCGAGTAGGGCGCTGGCGGGGCGCCAGGCGACGGGCGCGGCGCCCTGCGAAGCGTTGCAGGCGGGATACTTGCTGGACACTGTTTGCTTTTAAACGCTTTCATGGCATACGTTAGCTTTCGAATTGCTCAATTACTTTTAATAGAACAGACAATAATGTTACTTTTATTTATTTTAACAATAATACTCGATATGTAAGCCTTGTCTCATATGCGGTTTGAAGCCCAGGCATTTCATATGATCTGACAGTCTGTGGATGAGGCTAGTTATTCAGGAATCGAACTCAAAACCATAAACAATGACATTCTAGATTCGGCTTCTTAGAATCGGAATATCGGTAAATATTTTAGATTAGTCTCAATTCTCATGTCGTAATGGTGAGTTAGCATTTTTTTAATCACAGACAATCAAGTATTTGTAGGTCTAGTTCATTATATTTCCCTAATGTTTCCATGAAATAAATGGTACTTAGTGGAGTAGAGTTTAGGCACTTATATCCGATTGCGAGAGGAGGGTAATGTTTTACGGGCGTATGTATGTATGTCCATTTCTCTGTTGTGCAGCCTAAACAGTAGTAGTGACTTAGGCTGCATAAATTATTTCTAGTTGGTTATCCTAGTTTTGTACATCTAGCTTACCTGTATAGGGACAAGCACAAAGTACCTATTGTCTATTTCCGCCTGCAGCATCATAAAGCTGTTTTCTACTGTTCAGTTAATTAATTTTTAACACTTGGGAGTATGAATTATTCTTCCTGAATGTCTGTATATCTACTAAATCAAATAACCATCGAGGCGATGTTAAATACATAAACGTAAGACTTTCAATTAGAGTTGTTGAGCACAAAAGACATAAACGAGAAGCAAACTCTCACGCAGAGCTGTCTAAATTGCAAGCATATGCAATTCGCAGCAGCGAGCAAGAAGCTCGACAAAGAAGCCAGTGATTAAACCAATTTCCCGGCGCTGCAGCTAAGTGCGCCGCTCGCGACACCAGCGCCCCCGCCCGCTCTGCCACAAAACCCAACAAACAAAGTGCTCAAGGATCACGCTCAATTGTTCCCCGTGGCTCGGCGTCCGCGCCCCGCCGGTCGCTTTGACGAGCTCCGCTATTATCTCGCCACGCTCTCGCTTACTGAGCTATGATTCCAATTACACGAGCTAAGCTGCAATTCTATTGTATTAGATGCGACGCAGTTACTGAAACTAACTCCCGAAGAATGGCTAAATGGATTACACGCTGTGTAATGCCGAAATAATACAGATACACTTCGGTGCGCTGAGTTTGTGTAATGCGCACATTCTATGGAGATTAATAGCGATGAATAGTCAATGAAATAAAAGCGACCTATTAAAGTTCAATAAAGGGGAGAGTTTTGCTTGTAAATGGATATTGAGACAAAGGTCTTCAGCGCTACGCGAATCGCAACGGTGCGAAATAAACATAACAGTATATCAAAGAGCGTGATTCTAATTGAAACAATTGGCTTTCACAAAGTAGGTCTAAATGGCACTTGGTCTTGCAACGGCGGCGCTAGAATTATGACGTCGTAAAATAGGGAATTAACTGAAACGGTGGCGCGCTCTGGTTTCAATTACTATCACAAATTTATATTTGCTGTAGGTTTGCACGTTCCGTACTCCTATTTTGTTTCCAAATTATTTTACGCCCAATTTGAACTCTATTCAAATTTGACCCCCAATTTTTCCACAATAGTGCTTGCGTTATCTTGTTTTTTCACTCAGAGGTTGGGCTAAAATTAGTTTAATCTATGATGATAGCGTATAAATGATTATATCTATAGCAAAAAAAATTCGCTGAGTAACCCATGTATATCATGATTATTAAAACACATCGATAACGTAAAATAAACACTGTAACTGGAACTTTCCAAAAAGAAAACAGAGAACTTCAAAACATGGATGTGTGATACAGACAATGGCGCAACGTTGGAGAGAGCGGGGGCTGTAATCTTATAGATGTGGTATTTTTTAATTATAGCACACAAAGACTCGGGTCTGTTCGTCGCCCGTTGTTTGTGGCTAATCTTGAGACACAAAAGAAACTTGAAGACGTCGGGGACAATTGTGAATATGTGGGCGAAACCGAGCTCGTTCAGGAACTTTCTGCGCCCAATACGTTGCGAACTAATTCAACTCAGGTTAAGTTCATAAATGCGAGCTCTTCTTTGTAGACCAAAGGGATAATGAGCTTCTTTATGGCTAACGTCAGCAGTACGCTGTGATGAGGTAATTCAGAAAGCTATATACATACTATGTATAAATATTTGTGTTTATAAGTATGATTAAAGTTACTTTTCTTTCTAGGTTGTGATTTAGATACCCAAGATCTGGACTTAGTTTGAGTTGTAATCTACTCATACAAACTCTCCTTTGAGTGCTTATAATTTCAATGATAAACACTTTCGTAGGTTCTGTTATATTCGTATTACTCAATTTTACTTTCGGCCACGAATATCAGTGAAATGTTCAATGACGAGTCAAAGACACGCCAGCAAGTCGTCTTTGAATATCAATCCGCAATAGTCTAATTGTAGAGACTTCATTTACAACACAATCAGTCTGATCTCAGCACAATGAAGCTGATTTACATAGCGTCTTCCACGACACATGGCGAGATTTAGGGTGCCTCCTCACTTGGCATATAAAGAAACCTTTCTCGTTTCATAACATTTCTCAAAAACCCACTAGCTAAAATTATTGTGGGACTCATTATTTTTGTGGACTTGCAGCGACGTGTTTTCAAATCGCGCATGAAATGTTTTCGTTACAAAGCATATATATATATATATATATGGGCGTTACCGACCCACCAGTCGTGTCAATGGAGGAATTCCACCTTTCTGCACGGAATGATAATTTGGAGTGAAAGAAGACGTAAAACATATCGAAATATAGTGTTTTCGTTCGGTAAGGCTAATTCAACTGTTTGTATAATTGCAGAGAATAGCCTCCGTTCCATCGACACTATATCCCTCAGAGCATACTTCTTGCCTGCGTGATGGAGCGGCGCCCTAAGACTGTCCCTGAGCTTAACACACCGTGCAGCTGAATTAAGCCACACTTGACTGATACGTCCCATGCATTAAGCTGAATCTTTGTAATGGCCGCATAAATCTGTCACAAGTGAGTGGCCGGTCAGCTTGCGAGCGCACATTTATCATAGCTGTTTTATAAGACTGCGAATGGAAAGAATTTTATGGCGACGCTGAAAAAATATTATTCTCTTTGAAGCGGACGGGATTTCTCGACTGTAAGACAAAATGTTTGATCATTTCTGTTGTTTTCTTACACGGAAAGGACTATAATGTCACGTTGAATTGAAGTATGATAACTTTTGACTTTAAACTATTTATGTAGTCAAATGGAAACTAGATGCAATTCTTTTTGAATAACTATTACTAAACGTATCAATTGTGATGAGGAATTATCAAACAACAAAAATATATACATATAAAATCATAAAACAGTAAATGCAAGATGTTCCACAAAAAAAACAAAACCAATTCAATTCTAGTAGGTATTTCAAACGATTAGGTGTATAAAAGGAAGTAAGAAAAACCTGAAAACCTGCTGCGAGTGCTTAATTATAATTATAAAGCGCGGTGTTACGTTAACCCTCAGCAGACGGAAGCTGAAGGATAATTGATGCCCTTAGCCTTAACACATAGTAAAGCGAAGAGGCGGATTGTTTGGTTTTGTCAGCTGCAAACAATCAAATGAGCAGACAAAGGCCGACTGAGCATCAGTTTCTGCTGAATGCAGTTAACCCTAAGTTAAGTTAAATTCTGTATAGGTAGAAAATTCATTTCGTTTTTAACTTTAATAACAATTAATAAATTGCTTATTTGAATGTCAAAATAATCGTTTAATAATAGACACGAAAGAGGTCAAGAATTATCTGCTTTCAGTATGTTTTTTTTTTCTAAGAAAAACGTGGTTGAAGCAGTTATAAATAATACAAAAGGATTATATTTTAGCAGTCGGCGTACCTTTTCGCGTGGTCAGGAATGTGTGGCTATGAAAGTATGTAGATATGTCAGTAACAAAGAGCGAGAGGATTTTATCCTGTCTTGCGAGTGAGTAATGAGCGAGGAAGCAACTCGGTGAAATAGTGTTGCCAGTTTCGGTATAATTTGATAAGATATTTGCTTTAACCATAAGATCTTATGTTTTAACATTCTAGTAATTTATAATTTATTAATAAAGATTTTTTTCAGCTTATTAGTTCCATTACGATGTTTAACAAAATTGTTTTTCCGGCTTATTATTATCAAAACACAATAAGCAGTTGTTTCGTTAACATCTGCGCCAACATGAAAAATGGGGGCAATGTGTCGAAAAATGTAATATTTTCAGTGCAGCAGGAGCGGCGCACCTGCCACCTCCAGCCGCAATTATGTACCTGGGAGCGGCGGGAGCTGGCGAGTTGGCGCCGAAATTAGAGTTTGGAGGGTCCATTACAAGATAGAGTGATAATTATACATGTTCTCGGCACCTACTTGATGTGATGTAGAAAGCTGTGAGTGTCCACTCTTCTTTAATTAGTGCGACGGGAATATTTAGGTGGGTGATGTTTAACGATGGATTGTAAATGTAAATAATTCATAATCTTATATATTTTATGTATAACTTTTAAGCATAATTTTTGTATAAAAGCAAACATAGACTGAGAACGTTTTCGTACATTAATAATATAGAGTTAGTTCACACTTCTTAGTAATAGCAAGTTGTTAAGTTTTCAACTCCTAATGTAATTAGAACAATGTGAGCAAATTGAAAAAGACTCAAACGTCGAATATTAGGCCATCCGGGTAGCTCAGATCGTAAGCTTCATAAATTCGGGAGTAAATAGCACGTTAGTAACATAAAATTCCATCAGGGTTGTGGACGAAATGGAATACTTAAGTTAGTCGCGGTGGGTGCCGCCTGCTGCCTGCCGCATGCCGGCTGCCGCCTGCCGGTCGCCCATCGCCGTTCCGTTCGTTTTCAATTACGTCCAAACTTCGACCATCATTTTTTACCAGCCATTTGACCGCGCGACCAACATTTTCGATAAAAACACTGCATGAAGCTTCTGTCGTTTTTTTGCAACACATTTCGTCAGTTTATTAGTTTATTAATAATTCTTCTTTATTGTTTTTTACACAGATTTTGCATATATTTTTCTTAATAAATATAAATGAGTTCGACAATAAATTAAAAATAAGTTTAACGTAAATTTGAGAAAAATAAAATAAGACTGCGTCTAAGTTAGCGCTTGCTGCGCTCGTTGCTAGTGCCGTCACGTCAGCTGAAATCCTTCGGACATACGTAACGAAAATGCAAAATTTCAAATTCACAGTTCACTCGCTTGGAAATTGTCGAAGTTTATTAAATTACGTTTAGAATAAAGGCTACAAAATGGCGAGTGTTTGCCCCGGGATCGAAATTGCCACGTGAGTGGAGGGGGAGGTGTCCGCACGCTGCTCCAACCACTTTGCGCATAATTTCGGTCAGGGTTCGCAATCCGCTTACTTCAATTGCACATTTGATTTTGCTGTTTGTTTTATTCATTGAAATGTTATTTTGTATTGCGTTTCATTCGTTTGATATTTTGACGCTTAATTAAAGTTGTTTGTTGTTTTAAGTCTTAACTATGATTATATAGAATATGCGATAGGTGCTAATGAAATAACGTACTCTTAAATTTGGTTATAGAGATTCTTGGATATTTACGCTACTGAAACTATGGTGGAAGGAAGAAAGGACGACGAAATTCACGAAAGACATTCGTATATGTTACGAGTTTATAAGAGAAAAAGTATGCAGTAGTGTAATTTACGGTAATAGCACTAGCCGATTGGCAGTTTAAATCTATTATGTAAAATGCGATACAAATAATAAATGAAATAAGATATATGAAACCGCGGCTCTCGTTGGCTACAGGGTGCAGCGTGCACCGTGCAGCGTGCAGCCCTGGCGCGTCGCTCTGCGAGGCGACCCATGAGATGGCGCTAACAAACTAACAATATTTGCCCACTCACCGCAACTTGTTAACAACTCGCTAATTTTGATGAATCTCCTCAATTACCAACTTTTGATTAGCTATATAACTTTTATTTTGATGGACGATGATTTTCTTACTGCGTACATAGAACACATGAGAGTTTTGTGCGGATAATAAAAACAATTATACAGGAATAAACATTATTTTTTCAAAATATTCGGTTCTTTCTTTCTTTTAAAAAAGTAGTTAAGTATCCAAGCACTCTAAATTTGCAATGCAATGTTTACTCTTAATAATTTGTAGTTAGTCTAAAGAATTTCAAAGTTTATTTAAATTAAGCTAGAAACTTTTAATTTGACTTCTACGAAAATTATTATGCATGAAGATTATGGAAATATTTTCAACGTATATAATTTAAGGCTTCTGTTAGAATTTTCTTGAGTACCACATTAAGTAGCCATTCGCAATAGTGGTAGAATTTTTATCAAATAGAAAAAAGATAGTGTAAATTTAATATGAAATAAAAAAAAATTATCTACTTTCTTTCTTTTTTGACTTTCGAGTGTAGTAGTAAATAATATGTTAGTATACAAAAAGGGATCATAAAGCAATTTTAAAACAGTTGTTTTTTGAGTTTTCGTCAACATTGGTTACTTGACTAGATATTATTATATGCTATTCAATATATTGACTGGTACTTAGTATTATTCTAAAGGCAGCACAGACAGACGGTGAAATGTTTAAACAAACGTACACTGTCACTTGTATACGACTAATATATTCAAGTTCCGCTCCTGATACAATACTTGCACAGTATGTACGTCCGCCTGTAGATTGTTTCTGTGCGAAATTAAATGTACAAAGCGGTCGGCTCCGCGCTGCCGTCCCCGAAATCCGCTTGAATTAAATCGCGTTGCTTTAGTGTTTTAAACGTGCTGCGACACGAGGGTGGGGGCATCTGGTATATCTGATTGTAATCGTCTGCTTCCAAGTGTTCCTTACTGATGATCAGTCTTAGTGTTAGAATTGAGGCCCGTTTCTCAACTTCTGGGTAAAAAGTATCAAATTGGTCATCAGAGATTCTGTCAGTCATTGATGAAATCAGACCTTATTCTCTTAAGACATCAGTATATTGAAATAGTGTCCCATATTCATAGTAGTCAAATGTCAATCGAACAATGCTAGGCGAAACTACAAAAAACAAAATTGCAGTTTCCAATTTGGTCTTTGTAATTGTGATTTCAGTATGAAATTAAACACAAAAATTTCTTACACAATTTGTTATTTTTTCATATTTCAACACTTTGTACAGATTAAGAATATCATAAAAAAATCGGGAACGGCCAAATGTTACATAGTTATGGATGTACCTAATCATGAATCTTTATGCAAGAAATGTAAATAATATCCAGTAATTTATCTAAAAGGTAAAGTATTAAGATTTTTCTTAAAGCATAATATTTTAATGGAGCCGATATTTTCCCGAAGGAATTTAAGCGCGGTCTTTCAACTTACAGTAACATGGCTTTTATATTTTGTAATATTAAATCAGGAAATAATAGGAGCTCTCTCACAAAGCAGTTTTCATCGAAAATAAACTCCAAAAAAGTCTAGATCAGAACACGACGCAATAATGAAGCGAAAACATGTCGAGGAAGAAAAAAGATGGCTTCATTGTCTTGGAAACCTTTTAAACGTAAAGAAACTAAAAGTTGCCTTTTGTCGGGGAAAAATTGGTTCAATACCTCACGACCAGGAGTTAAGTTTTATGGAAATGGACATTTTTGGGGAAATTTTGGGAAACGTGAAAATTACATCATATATCGTGTATTTGTTGCCACGAGGTCGACTGCATTCACAGCGGCTTTATCAGAACTCTGTGTCGTTTTCCCTTAGAAAATGTAAAAATAAAATTCCGAAGGATTAACAAAGTATTGTTATTTTTACTACAGTGGTTACACCTTAAGATTTGTAGTGATACAAACTTTATTATGTAATAAAAAATACGAGTACATAATTCAACAAAACAAAACTTTCAAAACAAGCCAAGCCAAACACACAAGCATTAAGCTTCAACTGGTTCTCCGTATAAAAATGAGTGCATGAAAATGATTTCTCATTGAGACCAGTCAGCACTCTGTCGTCCTTAAATGTTCAGTGGAAACCCCAGTGTATTGTCTTCGAGTGAAAAGATAGACGGAAGCTAAAGAGTTCAATCCAATATAGCGCTACGATGTTTCCTTTTATACATTTTCCAAGTGCAAAAGCACAAAGGAAAGAAAATGGATGCAATTTACGTGATACCGAGCCGTTCATGTGATTCCACCTTTGTTTTAAAAGGCATAAGGACCAATTTGGGATGAGGCGGGTGTAATATGTAAATGCAGATTGAATGAGAAGATAGATGGATTGGAAAAGAAATGGATACGGAATGTTCCAGCATTTGTGAAATTTGACTGATCAACGGTGTTTGATGGCGTTAAGTGGGTTTATATGTGATTGGATTTGAATTGAGGTCACGTTGTAGTTGTGCAAGTTTTTGTTTATATTCTATTATTATACTGAACATTGATATTCCTGTTATAGATGACTGTAATTATGTCTTCGGACTTGTAGAATGACGGTTCAAACTCTGTACAATAATTTGAGTAATTGCCTTAAAATAATAATTAATTCGTTTTGAAACACTCGGATAAAACTTTGTGTGTAAATCTTACGAAATCTTTTCTTATTACGCCGCCGAAACAAAATTCTCCCTCAGTACATGAAGCTAGCCTATAAACCCCATAAATATACCATGATTCCGATCAATTTCCTTGGGATTACAAAGATATCGACAGGAGAAATAATATTAATTGCCTGAGAAGGATAAATGACGTAGCCAATGGTACGCAATAAGCTCACATTTCGTCCACTAAATAATTCCGGCTTTATTTACAAATATTGCGTACGTAATATTATGTAGCAGAAGGTAAATAATTTTCCGCTGTGAGCGTTGTTGTGGTCGCAGACATATGCTGCGAATTAATTTAATTAAACGCGATTTATTGCGTTGCGTTATAGAAACGTGATCTGAGCGAATTGGAAAAGTTAATATATTACAATATCCTTCTTATATATATTGTGATACTAGCTGCGCCCCGCGGTTTCACCCGCGTAAGTCCGTATCCCGTAGGAATATCGGGATAAAAAGTTGCCTATATGTTATTCCAGTTGTCCAGCTGTCTACATACCACATTTCATTGCAATCGGTTTAGTAGTTTTTGCGTGAAACATTAACAAACACACACACACATCCTTACAAACTTTTGCATTCAAAATATTAGTAGGATAGGATTTTAGAGTCGTAAGTTCTAAAAATCATTTATTAGTATCCTCGTTGGGTAATGGAATTTTGATCAGCTCATTCCAACACCATTTTATGTATCCTCATGAAATAAAAATTAAGAAATTACATTAATTGAATAAATATGTTGAATATTTAAGCTGATTCTTCAGTGAGTGGGAATTTAAAATGTAAAGGTTTGCTTTTTCTGAGTAGATAAAGTGTTATGCAAATCAATGATAAAAGCTCCACACAGTGCTTCATTGTGTACACATGTTTCCATATTAGTTATATGTTTTATTTTATAAAAGTAACGGTGAAAAATATAAATTGGAAGTCATTGATGGAACATAATAACTTTAGCCATATACGAATGAATTACACCGAATAAAAAACATGCGAGAGCAAGAAACGAGCTTTTAATACGTGCGTACGGAAAAGGAATTACTTTTTCTTACAAACTGTATTTAATGAACGCTTCGAGTACTGTAAAGAGTGAATGAAGTTAAAACATTTATACACGACCGAGTGAAAAGGCAAACATTAAAATAAACGTAGTTGCGTGCTGTAATGTGTAGATATTATTCGGAGTACTTTAAGTATTAGAGGTGAGGCTCGAGAAGTTCTAAGGCAGGGTTGGATTACCGCGGCATCAGTCCCTTTCCGTATTACATTAAATATTTGTCTTCATCTATATACCTTGAGCGGTGGCTCGGCGGTTTGGTCTTCGGGATAAATTTGAAAAAAGGAGGGTTCGAGACCGGACGGGCGTGCAAGAAATAAATTAATTTCTCTATATATCTGAAAATTATTAATTATTAAGAAAAACGTTGTAAAGAAACCCGACACGTTGTAGGGTCAAAGGTTCCACGACATATGACATCTATAAAACCCGCACTTGGCTAGCCTGGTGACATATATAGGATGATGATGATGATGATATTTATTCACGTCAATCGGTTGAAACACCACGGAGTTATCGAGACACAAGACTAAAAAAACAGGCAAATTATCAGCTCCCTCGTTTTGTAGGAAAAACACCAACTTTAATGAGCAAACAGATGAAAAAAATAAAATTTCAAGTATAGGAAAGGCTTGCAAGATAATAAAAAGGAAGTCTTAGCCAGTTACCATTATCATACAAACTAAGATTTAGCTCGGCTCTTTCAATATTAATTCAAGTGATCGAGCTGCTTTGTGTATATGGATATGCAAGGAGGAAACAACACAACAACATCAAGTACTTGCCTGTACGAATCAATCTTAACAAATATTCTAAAAATTCTATTCTAAATTGAATTGTGCTATTGTCAAAGAAGGAAATAAACGATTTGAATTTAAATAGCTATTTATTTATAAAAAAAATATGCATAAACATACAACGTCATATAAAATGAATGCAAATTGCTATTTTTAGTGGCGACGCGAATAAAAAACGTCTTGTTCCGTAACACAAATAGTACTCAAGTGAGGTAAGAGTGTTTCAGCAGCAAGTGTTAAATTACAGCAATTGTGAGACAGAGTTGGATTAGCGCTTAGCCAGGGCTCTGCATATTCATGGGGATTGGGGAGCTCGCGCGGGCCTTCCTCGGAGTACGCTAGGTTGTTAATGTTAGCTGTGAGTTTGTTTTATGGTATGGTGGAAAAGATATTGGAATTTTCGAGAACCTTTTTGTTCTAAATGACATGTATATTTTTATTAACGAGTGTATGCGTTAAGTTGCTAGTAACGTTAAAAGTGGTGGTGAGGAGTGCGCTATACATAAGTCAGTCCTATAGACACTCAAATTTTTTATTTCATAGCATGGAAATGTTTTAAAAATGAGGAAGTTTTGAAAAATAAACTGAGGCGGAATCACGGGTAGCCAAAAGTCTACGGTTTGGCAAAAAGACGCGAGTTGAAATCGCAGCTTGTGATCAAATTTTTCTATACTTTAAAAATTTTTCAACTACATACAACACTACTACTACACTTTGCTTATACATAATATTATGCTCGTCGTATTAACTGGATAGCTACGAAAAGTACTGGACAGATCGTCACCCTGTGCTCAAAATGCGTCAAAATCGGGCTAAGTTCTTTGTGCTTGTGTGCGCGACAGCCGAGCGCCGGCTTTGTCCCGCATTTGCGCCTGTTTTCCCGTATTCACTGATACAACTGAGAGCGGGCTCGAATGAAAGCCGTTTCTGCCGTTTTAAATACACAAGCGTTTTAAATATAATTTAACAAACCGCTTTCTAATTGTCAGAACTAGACCAAACTTAAATGAGACCACGTGGTAGGCACCAGCGTTCAAATAAAAAATAATCATACAAATCGGTTCACTCAATAAAAAGTTATGAAGTAACAAGCACATTTTTTTGTGCACAGTCGAACTGGTAACGTTCTTTTTAGAAGACGGTTGAAATAATCAAAAACACAGTTATAAGGAGATTACATGATACATAGTTCGTATAATTCAGGTTTTCAGTGATCCTCAGCATTACAAGAGGAATATAATATTATACAGAGGCAGGGGCATTTACAAGGGCAGAGCGGACCTTTTAAAAGATTACATTAGCATAATTTCTCTCCCAGTTTCACTTGTTCTCTGTTATTTACCTTATTAAAAGGGTTACAACGTGCTTCTGTTTCTTAGGAGATATATCGATGTTATATTTTTTTGACTAGATGAAATGCACGAAACATAATCTGGTGTTTGCTATGAAAGTTTAGGAATTAGAATGTCATGAAATTGGTTTCGTCTGATAAGCGTTAATAGTTTAAAATGTACTGTTATTTATGCATATAGATTCTGTATTATTGAGTGAATAAATATGTACAAAGACGAGCTATTTAATGCTCAGAATTTGAAAACTTTTCAATCGACTGTGACATTGATTGTGTTTACTACTTCAGAATTTTTGGCTAGGTGAATCGATTTTTATGATTATTTTTTTATTTGAAAGGTATCTACCGCGTGGTGCCTGGTACATTTCTATTTAATCTAGTTCTGACATCTTAAAGGTACCTACTGACAGCTGACAACTTTTTAACAAAAACTAAGCCGTTTTTTGTTAAATATAATTGTTATTTAAATAAAACGAAGTTTATAATGGATGACGAAGTATACTGACACTAATTGAGAGTACCCTCTTGGAGATTTTTTTAAAATTCTTGCTCCATCCCATCCCAGAAGGTAAATTTAAATATAATTCTATCGTCCTTCCAAAATCTATCAATCAATCATCCACCCTTCTAGAGTGTTTCTTTTCAACTCAAAAACTTTTAAGCCTAACAGTTTTCTACAGTGATTATGTCTAAAATTTTAAGTAAAAACAAAAAAAAAAAAGCAACAACAATCGTATATGAAAGCGATCTCGAAAGAAACAAGCTGCGTTGTAAAGTAACATTATATAATATTTTCATGTTGCGTGTATAAACAACGGAGATGGTCCGCGGAGGAGGGGCGGGGGGCTGTGGCGAGTGGCGGAGGGGAGGACGGGGGAGGTAACGGGAGGGGGGAGAGTGGAGATGAGTTCCCCGTGCGGCTGACATTAACGCCGCCGTTAGATTTACTCCGCCGACCTGTGATCACATTATACTAACTTGCAGCCACCTACAACTATATTTTCTATGTAATGGCTAAATATTGCTGGATGAATAAGAGGAACTGCTGTTTGCTCCGACTCTGGTAGAATAACTTCTCTTTCTATTTTAAGCGCTTGACGTGGGAGTCGTAATATCTGTGTACTTTTTAATACATAAATTGTTTGATCAGGTTATTAATTTTATATATGTTTAATGATGTGATATTCTAATGACGGGAATGGCATCTTGGTAAATAATTAGGTACTTAGATAAGAATGTTTAAATAATTATCGTCTCATACTTTTGTAATCTGGTGGTATTATCTTACAACAGTTTAAAATATTCGGCATTATAAACAGCGTATATGGCATTAAAGTCATGTAAATAAAACAAAAAATGTTAATAACTATAAGGACGGCTCCGTTAGTCCGTTTGAATATTCATCATCATCAGCCCATATATGTTCCCACTGCTGGGACTCAGGCCTCCTATGAGGGTTCAGGCCATAATCCACCACGCTGGCCAAGTGCGGGTTGGCAGATGTCACATGCCGTCGAACTTTTTTAATTCTTGGACATGCCGGTTTCCTCACGATGTTTTCCTTCACCGTTGAAGCAGTGGTGATGTTATCTACATGCGCAGATAAATTGAAAAATCAATTTATTTCCTGCGCGCTCGCCCGGTCTCGAACCCCGACTTATCGATTTTGAAGTCCGAGGTCCTCACCACTGAGCCACCACTGCTTTTGCTGCCGTTTGAATATTGTTACGTAATTATTTTCTTCTAGCGCTCCGCCCCGCTTCACCCGTACAACATTTTTTCTCTCAATAAGAACCGTACTTGTGCCTTAGCAAAAACGTTAAAAAAATTGCCGAATTCGTCGAGCCGTTCTCGAGTCTTCTGCTTAGCAATACATTAGGCGATTTATTTTTATTTATAAAGATTAGTCCATCGTCTGTGTTACACATACTTGCATGATTTTTTTTTGTTCAATTATCTTTCTTTTCCTATGACACACACGATAAAGTTTATTATTACTCGTACGTAGCTAATAATATTTAATTACAGAACAATGTTAAAGGTCGGATTAAAACCAACCCCTAATCTACTTCAAAGTTCTGATACGTATTAAAACTTTAAATTATTAGGTATAATGAAATAATAACTACATGTACATAAATCTTTTTTAGAAAATACCGACGTATTAAATAATGTTGTAGTTAATCACGGACTATGTTTGATCTTAGATCATTTTGTTAAGAACATAGAAGCTGATATTAATAGCAAACAAGAGGAAATTAGAAAGAGGATAAACGAATATTTAATATTTAAATGTTTCTCGCGAGACTTTCAACGTTTAACTATCATATATTGCTTAGTGAATTTATAAGCTGTGTTCTCAAATACGTACTTAATCCAGTTCCATATAAAATATTTTTCTGAATTCGCAGTGTATTTGTTATTTATTTCCCGTATCCTATTCCTTTCTATCCAATATCAATTGCATACATTGCATTCTATTTGGAAGCATAAGAGCGGTGGTAGACCTTACCAACAGGCTCCATGGGCGGTGGTAGACCTTACCAACAGGCTACTCATTTACTACTTTTCAAACTTTCACCTTAAAAAATTAACTATTCTAAGGTTATGTAGAATAAAAAACGTATTAGTTCGGAGAGATTACTTCTGTACTCATGAATTTATGGAAGACGGTAATTCGTGGAATGTTGTCGCTTAAGAACCCCAGGACAGGTCTCTGCCTCGATTATTATTTCGAATATAAAATGTTGTTACATTGATATTATTTTAAAAGAGCGAATACAGAGATTCTCTCGATTCTATCGCTTCTTAAAGAAGCCTACTTCAATACATAAACGTGTTGAGTTTACATCTTTCAAGTGTATACAGCCTTATTTACTACAATATTATGCGAAATATTATTCAAAGAATAATATTGTATTTCTAATTCTCGAATTTGAAGCTGAGTTGATTTTCGTCTGAGTTCAATGAATTCTGCTTTCTGCGCACTCTCTTTCTCCAAGTCCATTAAATAATTAGATATTCATCTTCAGTTTGTATTTTTAAAACCGTTTGCACAATTGCTATGAGATCTCTATGTATTGAGTTAAATAAAACAGAAAACTGCTGAAATATGTATGCAATTCATAAATGAGTTGCATATGTATAAAGATTTTGTGTTTTATTTTTATGTCTCCGCCGGCAATGGAGCTGGTGGGTTTCCTGATGGTAAGCGCTACCACCGCCCATGAACATTTAAAGAGGCGTAAGGTCAATTGCAGGCATTACGCCTCTTCAAATGGATTGCCGACGACAAAATGGAAAGGGATTAAGAAATAATTGACGAGAGGAATAAAGAGAAGGACATGGGCCTCCGGCTCCCCCACTCACCGAACGAAACACAGCAGAATGCTATTTCACACTGGTCTTCTGTGGGGGTGTGGTACTTCCTCGGTGCAAGCAGGCCCAATTAGTGCCGAAGCGTGCTCGACTAACATATGTAGAATTTTTTTATGCCATAAACGGGATACTGAGCTATTGGTTGCCTGATAACGATCGCGAAAGCGCCATAAGCGATCTCTACCGCCCAGGAACATTGGGAAAGGTAGTGCCTCTGCAAACGCGCTTTCCATGTTAAAGAGGAAAGGGATAAGAAAAGATTGACGACTGGAAATAAGGAATGGACTGGCAAGCCTGCCTCCGGCCCGTTTCGTTTTCCTCACCGTTCCCAGTTTATGTAAGAAGTTCTCACCATAAGTTAAGTTATTTAACGTTTTTGTGGCTCGTATCGAGATTTATTACTGCAAGGTCACCCTCGATATCAATGGCTTAATTAAAAGAAAAACATGATGTTTTTGACTGAGGCACTTGGATTTGATTTTAAAAATAATTGTTTATTTCATTAGCCGTATATGAATGGGAAGATAGTGATATCTTTCTGATAATATCTCGTCGAATAGCGTATGACAGTAATACTACTGCTTTAAAGCATGCATTATGGGAAGAGAATGTGAAATGGCACGAGTACAATAACAAAATAAGTTGTTATAAAATTCTTAAGTAAAAGGTAAATGAATGCTCGTCTGTTTATCGTACAGAGTGTCAGCGTAGTGCTGCTTACACAACGCGTTTGCACGTCATTATTGCAGCCTCTTGGAGACTGTTTTCTCACACAAAAATAACTTTCAAAGAAAATGCTGTTACCAAATGTAGAAAATATATAGAATAAAGGACGAGATTCGTAATTCAACTGTAATTTTTGTGTTTGTTACCTCAGAACTTTTGACTGGGAACCGATTCTTATGATTCGTATTTGAATGCAAGTTCTACCTTATTGCTATATTTAAATTTAGTTTAGTCCTGACTATGCATATTTATATTAAACAATGCCTTAGACCTTTCATTTGGTGTTAAGTTTTGAGGTTTGGATTTGTTAGATAGCAAGTAAATTTATAAATTACTATGATGTGTGGGATAAGACCATATAGTAATTTATGTCCTTATCAAGCGGGAGGAATCCGAATAATTGCATCCAAATCTGATCACTCATTCAGGTGTTTATCAAGAGGAAGCATCTCTAATTTCATTCAAACTTTTACATGAATTATATTTCATTAACACAATTTGATAGCTGGACTTAGCATCTCTTCGTGATTACGAGTGGTAAGATAATCTAACAAATTTTGTCATACATGGCAATTTAGTAAAAGGTGTAAAATATATAAAGGTCAAAATGTATAAATTTTTTAAAAGATCACCGCGATAACCCTAGCCAACCAGATTCGACATACGGTTGCGATCCCTTTTAATTGCAAACTAAAAGCTCGTTTGAGTATTGTAGACGATGATACGTTTCAAAAGGCTCCTTGGAGTTGAAACAATTTACATTTACAAAATCTTCTCAGAGTTAAAATAACAGGAAAAAGCTTGTTTAAATAAGGGATAATGTGGCCTAAAATCAAATAATGGAGTGCGGTGGCCGATCTCGATGGAGAGTAATGAGCTATTTGGGACTATCCACAAAGCTCTACATTACTAACCGCGACGGGCCTGCGCGCCGTGTGATGTAGTGCGTCCCTGAGCGGAATAATCTTTTAAGGAATAAGCCTTACGCGCTCGAGAGGTTTCGATTTATTGATTTTTCCTTTGAGTGTCTCAGCGGCGCCGTCATACGCGCCGGATGCGGGAGGTAAATTAAACGTTAGCTCAATTAATGAAACTGTTCTGATACTTATCGTAATATTATTCTTTGATGTTACCTCTAGTTCTTGTTGTGAACCCTATCTTGTATATTATAACTTAGATATACCGCACGAGCAATAAGCATGTGAAAGTTGTGTTTTGTTTGCTTTTATCCGAGTATTATATAAACGAAGACACAAGCCATTCTAAAGTGCTTTCTACATAACTTACTTCTTTATTTTTAAAGACAACAAAAAGAAAAGGTTCGGTATACAAAAACAGTAAAATAACACTTGTATCAATATGTATATAACTATTTTAACAACACACTAATCACTATCAAATTATCAGAACTAGATCAAATGAAACCACAAGTAAGGCAGCACCAGCTTTTGTATAAAAAAAGAATCAGCAATCTAGTTGACCCAGTCGAAAGTTAGTTAAAAAAACTAAAAATATACAACTATAACAAATTGATAACCTCCTCATTTTTATGAAGTCGGTTGAAAATATCAAATGTATTTGATATATATAATGTATTTGTTTGGGAATATTGGTTAAATAATAACCACGTGTTGCTCTGTAAAAACAAAGTTTTATTT
>NC_052111.1:9475351-9485114 GCF_012273895.1 Zerene cesonia | reverse complement strand
AGTTCGGTGACTCATCGTAACGTTACCGGGCGTTACACTTTTTCATGAGTGACTCCGAGCCGCAACCTAATTTAAAACCTAATTTAAGACGTTGTCACGTCAAAAAATAAGTCAGTAACTTGACATCGGAATAATTACATAAATATTTTTAAAACAGCCATACTTATAATAAGTAGTCTTAGCTTTAATCAGTGGCTAACGACACCCAATAATAAATCTCTACAACCATTATCTTAGAAGAAACTTATGTAAAGGGTATACGATCTCATCTTTCAAATCCGTTCTATCAAACGACATTATTCTAACGAGCCGAGCGCATTATGGTAATATAAAGCTTAATTACTTAATACTTTAAAGTCGGGGAGTTGGTGCTAAAGTCGTATCTGTATGATAACGTACAACTTCCCATTTAAAGTTCCACCCAACTTGGGAAGCTCACGAAAGCTCTGAGCAGACCCACTTCCTATATACTACATGTTTTTGTATCATTATGTGATCTCGAACATGTTAAATTGAGAAATTTATTTTATTACATTGGCTTGAATAACCGGTCATTGTGTGATATATTTCTAAACATACGAATATATATTTTTCATTATTGTCAAACAGTAATGGCCGTACAAGAGAGAACTATAAACGATAAATCTGATCACAAATTTTTGATTTCGAGAGATTGACAGAGAGCACAGATCAGGGCACAGACGGCTCAAATTTATCTGTATTAATAACAACTATTATTTATCTACGTATGTAAATAATCAACACTCTATTACATTAAATGGATACAAATATTTGCAATGCATTTGTGTGCATAGCCATGCATCAATAGCAATACTAAATATAATCAGGAGTTGCCTTAAAGCTGAATTCAAACAATAGCTATTGACAAACGAAGCGAAGCGACGGACCCGCTCGAGTAAGTAGTATAAACATCAACACACGATGCACTCAGCTGATGTCTTGACGTAATTTATACAGCTCCTTGCTCAATGATATTTGAGAATTGAGCTGAATATTTAAAGATAAATTATACATTCGCTTGGTCCACAGTTATCGTCTCGCAGAATATTAACTTCGTCTTTACAGTCGTTATCTTTGCTTTATTAAACAACTTTAAGCATTTTTTAGATTTGTAACGTTTCATCAACTAGAAAGGTAAAGTCACATTATAGATTCTATACAACAATATTATGGAACTATGTAGCGTCAAATAGATAATTCACGTCCTTAGATTTGTAGGAGTGCTATATTTAGAATTAAGGAAAACTTATCACAGAAATGAACAGTCTCTACAAGGTTGCGAATACGTTTCTTTGCTACATCCACAGTAGCGTGCTCTTTTGCATCCTTATTAGCTCACAACGTGAGGTTTCAATAACTCGCTCTCGGTGGATTTATTTTAATATCAGTTCCGATGAAGATAGCGCAGGCTCGCCCCATCTGCAAGGGCATTAGACTTTCATGAGAGCCGCCATGTCAACCCGCGCTTAACATTATTTATTAACCTCTTTGATACACGAACGTTACTCAACGATTTTTTATCTGTGTTATGTTCGATTTAATTTATCGGAAAGTTGAAAACTAACTTAATATTGAGAATGCGTCTCTACGATAATAAAAGAATAGCAAGCATGTTAGTTCCAAGGATTTAAAGAGCAGGCGATTTTATTGACTTTGAGGATTTCCAAAACAAACTAATTAGAAAGATGAATACTGAATGAATTCTCAATACAATGTTCATTACATGCATATTTGTCACTAAATCTATATGTGACTTTTCTCACGCTAAGGATTAAACAAATAAATTGTCAATAAATCAGTGTTTGACTGTTTGTATCCGCGCTATGCTCAGTTGTCGGACTACATTGCTCCACAGGCAAGGATGGACTTGATTGCGGGATCACATTAATATAAACTTTTAACACCGTTTTGCTGTAAAGCTGATAGGAGGAATAACCGTTCGCCTTATCAGCTTATATAAATATAGGATTCGTACCCGCGAAAAATTCGCAAATGCCAAACCGTAGCAGCGCCTAGCCTCTCGGGCACCCGTGATCCCGCCTCCGCAATCGAATTTCTTCTACTCTTTCGGTATCAGAATTATGTCATTTTAACACAATTTTCGTAAAATTAACAAGATTTTGATAAACATTATAACATCAACCTCCTTCAACACCAGTTTCACGTTTTCGATTCCGTTATTCACATCACAGTCATTGTGATATGAATGAAATCGATCGCTGAATAAAGTGCTCGCGTAATTAGTTTTCCGTTGAGTGCTTCCGCTTCTTTTAATAAATCTGTTTATGCAATCCGCTTACATGTGATGCAGAGTGGATTAAGGCTTTTTGCAGCCAGATGTTCAACGTCGTCCAGTTTGTTTTTGTACGGTATTTCAGCGCACTGTAACGATGATCTGAATCTATGGAGATCCACGAATCTTTAAAGTGATATGAAGAGGTTGAATATAAAAAAAGTATCGAGTTTGAAATGTCAATGATGAAATGGGTATTCGAAAGAATCTGTATTCATTTCTTCCATCTTATTATAAAAAAGCAAAAGTGCATTAATAAAACCATAATAATCATAAATCATTGTTGACAATAAAAGGAAAATAAACATATTATAACTATTGATACTATCGGATTATCCATTCTATTTGGGAAAAGACAAGATATTTAAATATTTGGCGTTCATAGTCTTTCATAAACCCGGCTCCGTCCGGGTAGATATAGCTTTTTTTTTCCTTATTTAATCCAGCTATTTCTTCAACTTTAGCTTCATACAAAAAAAACAGTATCTTCAGTTTTATAATATAACTATCTATAACTATTAAACATCAGCTGATCAGTGAAAAGAAATGAAAACCAAGCGTAAAAAAGTACTGACAAATACCGAAACTGACGATTCTCACCACTTAATAACTCAATAATATGGACAGAGCACTTCATTTAGTTGAGTAAACTCGTAATTATGTGTCAAGTCAGCCGCTCACCTGCGTGTTATCGGCTCTGTCGAATTAATGGCCGACATTAGCGTCGCCTTTGTCGGCCAAATTATGTCTGACGGCTTATTACCGGCTAATGATACAGGACATTGATAGCCGATCATTCGTTGCCCTGATTATGATGTTCCTTCTTTATTACCTCCAATTTATCAGCCATTTCGTGCAACACTCGCATAAAAATATATAAAGAGTCAGCGTTGTTTACCGACGATATATGTAATGTTTGTGTTGCTGAAAGCGAGTATGAAAATAAATAAAAGATTATACAATCACAGAATGAACATGAATATCAGAACATGTGCGGGATCCCTTGAAAATGAAATAAACTCGTTACATGGCAGCGTAGGAGCGGAGAGTAACCGTCGGTGCGTCATGTGTTCTTCAGGCTTCTCGTTCACGCCTCGAGACCTCGCAGTTTAAAGGTCTCTCCACACATTACGCCCGGGTTGCCAATTAAAAATGATTGTTTATTGTTATGCATAAATTTATGATTGGATTTATGTCTGTTGTTTTTAGAGTCTGCTGTATGCTGTGCAATTCTTAAAATTTAAATCTGATGCAGTCAACAGTCACAATTTCATAAACTCACAAGTCTCTTTATGCATCTATACCTATAAAACTTAGCTTTTTACGTAATCCAATCCTGCTTTAATATAGAATACTTGACTATAACGTTATTAGAGATGCACCCACATCCCGGGCATTTCCTAACTTCTCTGCACGAGAATACACATCAACACGTAAACGGTGCGGAAAATTGACTCTTTGAAAGTGTGGATCTCAGCGGTAGCCCTGCCGGCGCACAGTGGCGTGTGAACAGACCTCAACCCGCTGACGGCGCTCGGCGGACGCGTACATCTGACACGCTCCGCTGACGCTCCCGATTTGTAAGCGAACTTTGCATACCTACCATGTTTTGTTTTGTATCTTGAATTATTCATATTACAGTCTCAACGCGACGTACTTGCAAGTTATTCCGAGATATTCAAACCGTAAACCGCTCACATTGTACACCGATATTTATTGGAGCCTCTGCCTCTGCTCCGCTGTATCGTAGAAAGATGTGGATTTGTATGCAATGAGTACTACTGGATGCGTAAAGCGGTCTATTTGGGATTTGTTCGTATTTGAATGAATAAAATGTTAAAGACATATAAAATTAAACGAAAGCGCATATTAAAGAACTTGAGTATCCTCGACTATTATTATTCGAACTATTTCGATCTCTCGTCCCTGTTGACGTGTTAGGAGGCACTTTAATTGTGTACTGATGTAAAATATTTTTGAAGCAATCTTAATACAATTCACACCACAATTTCAAATTTCAAGCAATACTTAAATTCATCCAAAATCATCATTTTGCAGAAAAAATAATATTTGACATATTCAGAAATTCGCTTTTAAAGACCCTATTTCTGTCAAACGAAACCATTACGCAACGTACTTAGCTGCTCAGAACACAACTCCATCGTATTCAATTCGCAAAGACAGGAATAATTAGAAATAATTATTACAACACCAGCCGAGCTGAATTTAGGCAACCTGTAGTTGAAGGCAGAGCTGTACTAAAGCACTTTGTTGTCCTCCAGATTTATGACTTACTGTGTGTATATATATATATATATATATATATATATATATATATATATATATATATATATATATATATATATATATGTGTGTGTGCTCGTTTTATATTTAGGCGGGTCAAGTATGGTGTTCCACATGGAAGCATTATATTGAAAATGCATGCACCAAGTATGCATTATTATTTTATTTTATTAATTTGATTTTTAATTTCACTTTCATTTTTATATCAAAATTAAACTTTCAATCTACTAATTTTCTATAATAAAGAGGGAAGTATTGTGTTTTTGCATATAAAGAAAAAAATAAAAAAGAACACGATTCGATTTCGATTAACGACTTCAAAATTTAATTTCAGGTTTTTATCAATAACTTATATTTTAAGAGTAATAATACTCGTTTAGTCATATAAACAAACATTTTCAACAATATAATATCGTTAGAAAAAGACACGTTTTTTTCATTGTTATTTGATTGTTAACTATACGTTGTATTCCTAAAACAGTGAATATATATTTGAATGCCCGAGTCCCTCCCTGTCTCTCTTTGATCGTTACACCTACACTTCAATCAAAATTTGTTGTATACGTTGAGGCGAACACGCCGAGATATAATAAACTTCGCGCTTAGAAACTAAGCTTTATTATTATGTATTACTCATCTGTAATCAATTAAAAGACTAAACTGGGTAATTGCTAAGTTTATATCGTTTTTTTATATCATAGCGGACAACGGAGCTTCATCTTATTCGGTAGTTCATCTTATGGTAAGCGATCACCACCGCCCATGAATATTGGCAAAGGCTCAGACCTGCGTATGCGCTGCTCCCTTTTAAGGGGTATTATAGATAAGGAAAGGATTGATGACTGGAAAGAAGGAATGGACTGAGAAGGGTGAGGAAGAGGAAACGGGCCAATTGTAGAAATCTCAATATTTGTTTGCGTTATCATGTATAAATCATTAGTTAATTATGACAAACACTACTAATATAAGTAAATAGATAAGAGATTTAGATGGTCCACTTAAAGCAGGGGTACTTTATCGCAGAAAGTGGTGCATATAATACCAAAATGAATACAATGTAAATATCATAACACTATTAATATGTGTAACAATATATTTACCAGATATCGTATTGCCATCGTTATGCTCATGCAATTAGGTATTGCGATGACCAGAAACATACGTAAATCATCGATTATCGTCACCTCCCGCTATAAATAACTTACCAAAAGAGAAACGTCTCAGCAAATAGTCTCAGTCAAAACAACTTTAAATGACCGTATACTTGAACGAGTTGTAAAGAAATAACGAAGTATTATTTAGTGAGGAGTTCTCAGCTCAGTGGAGTGAAGCGGCATTGTCCTGGCTCCTGCCTCGAGCACCACTTCATTGCTTCATATATTTTCTTCGTAATCTCCCAAGATTTCTGATAATCGAGCAATTATTTGTACGGATTCGTGAATATTTTCACTTGATGGCGTACTTTATAGTTTCGCATAAAATATTGACGAAAAATATTTTCATGAATATTTATCACTTATTATCACTTCATCTTCAGATGAGTTCCTTCATTAAGTGTAACGGAACCTTGCATACTTGCTTTTGCCCACGACTTTGCACACTTTAAATTCGGAGTAAAGCGCCTTTCCCCTCCGGGGGAGGACCCCCCCCCCCTTTCGTTATGGTATTGTAAATATACAAGGGATACATGATACATTTGAATTATCTATTTAATACAAAATAACGTAACAATAATGTATTAAAAAGAAGTTATAAGTCACTAGAAAAAATATTAACTTAATGTGACTACTTTGTACTAAATAGCAAAACGTGTTACAAACGATATAAATAAAGCCAAAGTTCCACAAACATTTTAACAACTCAGACAGCAGACGGCGAGCCAACTTCATATCATTCTCCGAACATCATCCATCTCTCGCTGCATACGCTTACAGAAGCGGCGCAACTGCACTGATCGCACCAACATTACCTTAATTAAACATCAAATTCTACTAGAACCAACGCCGACGCGCTATTTTAATTGCGGCCTTTTCATTTTACCCGTTAAAGCGCTACAATAGAGCTTCGCTTTACCATTATGTTGAACGGCGGTTATTTTTGATCGCTTCAGCGGGCGAGCGGTCGACAAACAGCGCGAATGAGATTTAGCCGGCTACAACAATTATAAGCCGTATTTTAACTCGGCTTAACGCCGGGAGCATTGTGTTTGGGAACGTTTAAACGGAATAAAACAAACGTAATGATTGCATCGCGAACACCGCCCACGCTTTTCTACCTGCATTAAATTTTCGAACTTTTTAAAGCTTTAAAGCAGTGTCGACACTCCACAAACTACTATTTGATATGGCTATATAGAACTCCAACTTTAAATCTCATATCCTTCTTAGAGGACTTTAATCATTAATGAGATAAGGACTCTTGACAGTCTTCGGCAGTCAACTTGACTCGACTTATTCCTTTTCTTAAGTAGCGTTTAAGTATTATTAAATTTTACCTTGATTAATTTTGAATTAATATGTCAAAGCAACTTGTTTTAATATTTAGTCCAAGTACTGAGTTCTTCATAAAAATGTTCTCAAAAAGCTAGAAATGACTACGCACTCCAACTCATATTCCTACATCCGTGTGGGCGACCTGTGATGTTATTGTTTGCCACCTCCAAACTCGTTCACTTCTCGCTGATTCAACAGAACTATCGCAGTATGTTACGCGTGTGACTGTGTTGTTATCGCGCCACTTAACTCCAAACTTTTTCCAGACAAACATTTTCTTATTCATGAGATTTTGCAATTTTCGAAACAATATCGAGAGGAGCAAGGTATTTCAATTCCGCTAATCTAAGTGAAAGTGTTTGTTCTGCGACAGTGGTAGCGTAGCTTTTGTTCGCAAAATTACTGTAATACTGATGTTTTGATGGGCAGATAGGTTAGGGGTAGGTTTCTTTTTCTATATGAACGCCACGCTACGCAGATGCCAGCTCTTTAATTTTAAGTATTTCTTTTACTATGTAAATGTCAAAATTTATTATTTAAAGAGGCTGATAGAAATAAAATGTTGAATATTATTTCTAATTTTAAAGTTGAAATACTTGTATACAAAATGGAGTTAACTTCAAAGAAATCGAAGACATGTTTATAAAGAGAAAGTTTACGAGCAAAATCATTTCAGTTGAAAGGTTTGCTGGATGAAGAAACCATTTTGTATTTAATTAAATATGTGGTTAGTGCTGAAATGTTGCCGATGAAATACGATGCATTGAAATACTGGACGATTTATACCTATTTCATTCATATCATTTTATAAAGTAATAGGACGTCGAAATTCATTTAATTTATAAGAGCGTATGAAATGTTCTTAAGAAATTATTGAATTATTTCAATTCATATGCGTCCCGAATGAAATATTATTATTCTTTTAAAACATCACTTTCAATTTAAACATATGTAGAATTTAAACTATGTGGTTTATTTGGATTTTATGACCATGTAAAGCTGTAATTTTATGATATTACACTTCAACTTCATCCTTAAGAAATACTACATTGTCTATTACAGTTGGCATAACTCTAAAACAATTGGGAAGTTTGTATAGCAAACGTGTAAACACAAAGTTTATGATATATACCGTAGGCTTAAAGTGAAGCCGCAGGTACATGAAGGGTGGCAGATGCGCGTGGGCCGCGCCCGCCGACCGGGATTAAACTATTTCATACTGACTAAACGTTTCACACTTCATGTCACTATAATAACCGTGTATTTGGAATCCTACTCACTGTAATTAACGCACTTGTCCTTTCATTACTTGATGCTGACTGTATAGTATGTCAATTGTATCCGCAAAGTTAGAGTTTCCATTCGTTTCATTAAAAGGATATTATAAGCAATTGTTAACAAATATCAAATTTATCATAAAATCATTGCTAAATTTTCTGCTGCCGCGCAAGATTTGCCCGCAAACAACCGTTTTATTTGAATAAGTCTTGAAGTTAGGGGAATAATAATTATATACAACTTTATTTTGCTATTTGCAAATCATGAAATTTTTGCTAGTGCTGTATTCTAACAGCAGAATACCATGGCGAAAGAATCAGAATAAAAAATCGCACAACGCATCTCAGTGCCACAGTGTAAATTGGTTGTTACGCTCGGTTGCGGCGGAGCGGTGGTGCGGCGTGCGGCTTGCGAGGGAGAGGAATTGAGAGACAAATCCAGTTATCGGAGACCCGCATCCTCACCTGACCTCGGCCGAGGCACGCAAGCGTTCTAAGATGCTCTGCCGGCTTCCGCAACCACCAAGCTACCGAAATACGCTCGGAATTTGACGTACAGGAAGTGTACTATATACAGTCATTGTTTATAATATATTATACTCTATAAACTATTATTGGCTCAATAAAAGGTACGGTCGGTGGACTTTGTGCGTCAAATGGTCTAGATTCAATACCGCTGGACGCTAAAAGATTCCGACTGACAAGTGTTCATGCGTCGTACGACAGATGAATTATTAAAGTTTTATAAGTCGTCACAAATCTAAACTTGATATCTTGACAAACTGGTGCCTTCTCTTTTTCTTCTGTAGCAAATTATTTTTTATAACATATAAAAAATTTCCATTATATCTCATAATCATTTTAATTGATTGCTAATAACTTTCTTTTTATTGTTCAAAACTCATAAAATTTTACGTAAATACGCTAAATCGAAATAGATCGATAGCTTCAACTCCACAATTACATTCGAAAAATCTTACCTGAGTACATTTTATGTGACAAAACAATGATAAAAACACGTTAAATATAAAATAAAAATACTGCATTTTTCACTTAAAATGTGGCTTTATCTATTTTCATTTTAATCCGAGATTGTCGGGGCTTTTAAAATAAGAAGTTGTATTAACGCTGAAGTCGTGTCTACTTCGTGCTGCGCATTCTATAAATATTCACATTTATCTGCTAGAGCAGTCACAGGTCTGAACACACCGTGAATGTGTGAACACACATCTGAGCGTGAATCTTCGATAGAATACTTATTAATGCAATAATTATTAATATGCAAAGTATTTCTGACGAATATATGTAAAGAAAATATATTTCCTTTATTTTATTATTCCTAAAATATTATTTAGTAAAAACCATAGATAGCGCTG
>NC_052111.1:9465368-9474351 GCF_012273895.1 Zerene cesonia | reverse complement strand
GATCACGGGTGGCCGAGAGGCTTGGCGTTGCTACGGTTAGTAATTATGTGTTAAGTGTTTGTCTCGTATATATCATCCAAAGCTACTTTATAATATAAACCGAATATAAACAGATAAACATTACTCGAAACTGCTACTCTATTTAGTTTCCATGACAACAGTACAGAGTAATAAGAGATAGTTCGACGACAATATGTCACAGTAATTACATCTAGATATTATGTAGATTTAAAGGATGCGTAAAAAGAATGATAAACGAATTGTTTATTTGATTGTCAGCGCTGTTGTCACCTCAGCAGGATCGATATCTCGCATTTATAACGTATCTGAATTTCATTAACTCGCAATATCGGGTGACGGCGCGTTTTCCGATGTGTTCCGATTAACGAGCCGATTATTTAGACTAATACAATCGAGATTGTTCCCGCGAGGGTGGAATGTATGTAGATTTGTTTGTTGCCGAATTATTGCTTTTTGTTAATATAACCTTTTCAAATCTGCTTACATTGTTGGTATATTTTATGGTTTAATGGTTGGAATATAATAAGTAAAAGATCTAATATTTATTTTTATAAGGATGTGAGATTAAAAATCATGAGTTATTGCTGAAAGTTTATTGCAGTTGGTCATCATAAGAGGAGAGAATTAATGTGTAAAATGTGACAGTGACAGGCAGAGTACGTAACAATAATTATGACGTCACTATTTGCGGAAAATTTAAATGTTTTTAATGCATAGAACATAGAAAAACATAGGCTACGTGCGGGCCCTTATCATTTTCCGATTTCCAACAAATGGGTGTATTAGCGCGATCTGGCCGATTAATTCGAAGCACGGTCGCGTTCAATAAATATGTTAAAACGCTCCGAGACACCGGCCGCCCGCCGGCCGCCCGCCAGCCGCCCAGCGCTCTGAGCATTTCGGAGGCTCTGAGCATTTCGGAAATAAGATACATTTGATTTAAAGCCGACAGACAATCGCTCAATGAGCTATGGCCCTTCATGTTCGGGATTGCTTTACGGAATAAATAGGATTTCATTTGGACATGTTTTATATGAATCCAACGAAGGCACCGTCGATTGCTCTTTTGTGAAACGGGCAAGGGGCGGCTTTTCTCTTTTTTTGTATTTATAAAGTTTAATGTCCGCGTTGAGAGTAAAATGTATGCAAATGTATTATATGAGTTTTTATTATTCTTTTAATATTAATTAAGTTAAGTAATATTAATTAAGTAACATTGTACAGTATAGCTTAAAATACAATAAGATTAATTTTGATGGTGGATTGTCGTAAGATATAACGGATTCATTTTTACAAAATATGATCAGTTTATTTATAGCAATTGTTTCCTAATAAGAAGCTTTAAGATGATGTTTCACCATTTAACTGAAGCTATGACGTAACAACATCATAGCATTAGTGTCGTATAAAGTTATTTTTAGACAAAAAAGTGCTTTATTTAGATCAGCTATCAGTGGAATACTGAAACATTTTTTACGCTACTTCATTACCCAATGAAAGTAAATGAAAACCGTTCAAATGGACATGCCCGTATGCTATCTGTGTCGGATAATGAAAGGCAAACATCTCATAATGAGGCGGGCGGTATGCGGGGCGGGCGGCGGCGCGCCGGCACGGGCCTGCAATAGTTTACGTGCCTCTAGCGCCATTTCGATGCCGGTAAATACAAATCTTTTCTAGAATTTATGTACATTCCATCGGTGCCCAGTGCGCTGGAAAATATGATAAGAATAAGAGCTATAAAACACGCGGATCGAACGGTTTGCGTCAGTTCAGATCTAATATTTGGGAAGCCTTGATAGGTACAAATGATGAAAAACAAAAACAGCCAAGCCCGTATACTATGTTAATAACGTATAATTCTAAATAACATAGGATTAATTTACTCGTATTAGTCATGATTTGCTAATTCCATAAAATTTGATGTGTATTTATATAAAGTGAAACTAGATAATTCATTAGAGATCTCACAAAGTATAATTGGATTGTTTCTTCAAGAACTATACTTTTAACAAAAACAACTCTAGATTTAAAGACAAATGCATAACATTTGTGGCAATCATGCAAACCGTGCAAACGTATTGTCTCAATATAGCATTGTATTTACAACGATCGTGAATCTTGATTCAATTTTTGCATGCGCCGGTGGAAGGGCTCATACCCATATTTATGTTTATCATGAATTAAACATCGTCCGCATTAATGCTTGACCGTTCCGTGTGCTCCACTTTACGGAGCACACTGTGAGCTGATTTTCATCAAAAATACATAACACACTCGGGCTGGATTAACTGTATCATAAAGAAATTGCAGATAATACTCATTTATTGCAAGCTGATTTATTGGTTAAGTTCCAGAATAAACTATTTTTGTAAATAATTATACTTTATGGTGAAATTTATCGAGATAGTATTCGGTAACTGAAAGAGTTCAGACTCACTAGAATTTATAATATTATGAAATAAACGTAAAATACATTTAACTTTAACAAAAGTGTCATAATTCAGCCCAAAATAAGTTTATATCAAATGTCACGTGTGTATAGATGTCGAGACACTAATGTCCTTGTATTTTGCCGTCATAGCGCGGCGTCAGGTCAGAGCTCTGAGGCGCGCTAAGAGCGCGTTCTATATATCGAAGCCATTTGTTGTTATACATAAGAAGTACTCTCACCGACAACATGCAGCGTGACGAAGAAGGAGCGCACGGGCTGCGTGGAGATCTGGCACTCGTAGACGCCGGCGTCGCGCTGCTGCGCCCACTTCACCTGCAGCGTCCAGTCGTCCGTGTGCGGCGAGTGCGTCGCCTGGAAGCGCTGGTCCGACGTGTACGTGTAGCCGCCGACCGTCAGGATGTGAAGGTCGCGGTGCCGGATCCATGACACCTGGAACATTCGGCCAATTTTAGTGAATTGGCGTCTTATATCTATTATACTAGGTGACGCTTGCAATCAGGCGAGTCACGGAATCGTTGCCTAAACTATAAAAAAATTGTGGTTAAGGCTACGAAAGGAATTGCTGGATTCTGAACTCCTATCTGCATATAACCAGGTAATGAATAGATAGAATATCTTTGTACAGAATTTCATATACATCCTAATAAACATCCTTCCATGCAAAACCATACCTACCATCGGTAGTGTAGTAGTTCTTACGTCTGTAGCGATAAATAAAAACGTAAATAACGAATTATTATTTGTTCAAGTGAAAAAAGCCGAGTAAACGGCATTATATAAATATGATACAAAGAGAACATATAAATCACGTATGTTAATTATGACGAAGAGCGTATAAATGCTTGATAATAAGCGCCTGAGGCACGTGTAAGGTAGGAGCACCAGGCCGCTTGTATTTCCAAGAATTATATTTTGGAGATTTATCATTCATCTATTTGTTCATTTGTTTTAGAGTTGGATAAATTGCGAAAGTTTCAATGAATTCGAGGCTATCAACAAAGAATGTGTAATATTCCTTTACAATGACTTAAATCAATTTCAAAAGAAAACCATCGTTTACAAACTCAACAAACACGAGATACTTTGGTAGATAGTCTACAAGTCCGTAAAAGATCAACGAGTAATGGATATAAATGCTTGATACACTTAAATCCCAGATATCGCGGTCCCACAACGACAAACCCCCGTCAACAGCGTGGACACCGCGTACACGCGAGGGCTGTTTATCCAAGGCTCACACGGTCTTACGCGGCTTTATTAAAAAATTCATCGCCTCAGTGCAAAGGGCCGGAGTGCGAACGCGCGGGATTAGTCGCCTCTGGTGTGACGCTCGCATGTCGTGTGACGCACACGCGCGCTAAGCCGCGGCTTCGAGCGTTACTCGTGAGCGAACTGCTTCTACCTGATTTTGGATGCTCAAATTATGTGGATTCATTTATACTTAACTACATGTTGCTCGCAACTTCACTCGCATGCTCTAAATATATTTATAACTCCCTACATTATTCCATTTGGGATAGAATTTAACAAAACTAGCGGAGCGAAAACTTAACTTAGTGGCTTTCTAGCCAAATTTCAGCCCGTATGGTCTAGTAGTTCTGAATGTGCGTTGATAAATCAGCCACTTCGCTTGATATATCAAGAAATTAAGACATAGTTATTTAGCTAATTTATGACACTTTTATATGGGATCAATTGTAACAATAAATTATTGTGAAGATCCATCTGTAACTTTATTAAAACTCACAAATTAAATTATTTGCTTGCTTTAGTATACAAAGTAAATAGCATCTCTTGCGTTTACATTTTATAAAAGTGCTTTAAACTTGGAAAGTGCTTCAATAAAAATATGATTGCAATTTATAAATCGATCGCACTTCACGCGAAGTGTTAAAAATCTATACCGATTCGTCTTATACAAAAATAGTTCAAGCATTTTGTGGCTTCTTTCAAACTAGTTAAATAGCTGAGACACTTTTATATTAGCTTTGATAAAATTATGCAGAAAAACACAATTGCTTCATTCTTATAAACGAACTTTCTGATGTGAATGTGATGATTATAATTCGTACACATATGCAAGCGTTCTCTTCGTAGTACAAAGTGAGTTATCAACGTATATAATGTGAGTGGAGTTCGCGCTTGGTGAAGCGGAAATGAGGGAGGCTTTACAAAGCTTGTCGAAAAGCAATTTTTTACGCTAAATTATGCGTCTTTGTAACAATTTCCTTGTTCCAATGAAGTCTGATTAGCTTATTATGGTCGCAGGATCGGTTTGATTGTAGAGTGCTTTGTAATACATATTGTGGTAGACTGGTAGGATGATAGATGATTGAGTCGATTGGAATTTTTTTCATATTATTTACTTGTCGTTTTAAAATTATAATATAGCAGCCTCTACGAGTGGGGCCTGTTTATATATTAACGAAGCAAAACTGACACTGAGAAATCGAGTAATTTGTTTAATAAAAGAGGAATTTGTGAAGTATTTTTAATTTTTAGTTTTATAGCATTGAAATTTGAATTGTGAAGTATTTTTAATTAATAAAGTTATGAAGTTGCTGCACTTTATATGTTGTGCTTTTTACGATGCGGGCATGGAGACAGCGTTTCTTTCCACATATAGGTATCTAAATAAACACACTAGCTGTTCACCACGGCTTAACTAGCGTGGTACCCGGGAAAAATGTAGGCTATGTGCTAGCTAATACAGACTATAACCTATCTTAGAACCAAATTTCCTACGCATACGATAAGCTGAATTCGTGTGAAAAAAGTAACCATCATTCATCCACACTAACGAACTTTTACGTTTATAATAGTCGTAGGATATATCCATGTTCATTTTTAAATAGGTTCGTTGTGCCAACTCATAAATCACATTTATTCATATTAGCAAATTATCCCAGTGATATGTCTTTAGCATTTCGTCTTCGGCATCTAATCTATACATACATTCTTAACAATAATATCTACGTGCTAACAGAATAAATAATAAACCGGTCGATTCATTATTCTTTAGTTCTCTTCTAATAGTCTACATTACTTAAAATTTTAAAGGTTATGTATTAAATATATATACTAGTAGGCTTCAAATATCCCAAAAATTTTGTAAATTTTAGTTTGTTTGGAAATATTTATTTAATCCATAGTTATTCGTATCACATAAAAGTCGAGTAAGGAGTCCAAAATATAATGATTCGACAGGAAATCAATATCAATAAGTTGTTACAAGCTCAGCATTGTTACGTCGTTGTTTAAAGGCGTGAATTACTATTTAACTAGCTGCGCCCCGCGGAATATCGGGATAAAAAGTTGCCTATATGTTCCAGTTGTCCAGCTGTCTATGTACCAAATTTCATTGCAATCGGTTCAGTAGTTTTTGCGTGAAAGAGCAACAAACACTCACACATCCTTACAAACTTTTGCATTTATAATATTAGTAGGACTAGTAGGATTATGTTACTAGGAAATAATTTTAGGACAAATAATTAAATTAATTTAAGAATACAGATTCTTCAGGTTTTAGTTTTAGCTTCTAACTGAAGAAATAGCGATGATTATATTCAACAATATAAAACAAATATAAACAACCAGATATCCGAACTTCGCACCTACATATATATGTAGTAGATTAATTATTTGACGTCACTATTTATGTTTCTTATTGTTTGAAACTTTCCAGTAAAACGACAAACATTTCAAAACCAAAAACACCTAAATTTATGTCTAAGGTACATTTTATTTTGATCTCATTAGTGAGCTTTATAAACGAACAACAATTAATTTTTACATAAATGCTTCTAAGCATTTAGTTAATAAAGTTAATAATAATACATTTCATAGTTATGAAGCTTCATTTTTTTGGAAGTACGTATAAAACGTTTGGTTGAAAAATAAGCACTTGAGTAGGTTTTTTGTTTATCACGTTTCTGTAGAACGAGATTTTTTAGTCCACTGTTGATATTGGGTAATATTCTGCTTATAAGACAAGATATCGTTTACCTTCTCACATAAAATATAAAAATATATAACGATAGACTCCGCACTAGTACCGTTAAATAAACACGTTCTCGTCTAGAATGTCTAGATTTTTCATTGTATCAGAGTATTCCCTGATCCATTAAGAGTGATTCATGAGTGGGATGGAACATTAAATACATTATGTATTGGGCAGAACGTATTTGTCTATTCCAGATCCTACGCCGCTGTTTGAGCTGCAATCGAAATTCACCCCACTTCAATATTCAGGGCATGGAACAGAACTAAAAAGGAATTTTATTTTAGTGAAAAATATTTTTTTTTTCAATAAAAAGGATCGCCCGAGATTTATATTGGAAGGAAAAATAAATTTCTGCCTCTAACATCCAACCATCGTAGTATTTATTCGTTAAACAAATTTGAAAACAATACATCGGATTTGGATTGAAGTTAATAACGTGTTTTGTTATTTCATATTCTTTTTATGAAATCATACAATCTCATAATCATCAGGTAATACTGTATTAGATAATATTTGTTTATAGTTGGATGAGCGAAATCATTCGCCAGTTTTAAATCTATACTGGATTCATACACGTTTTATTTTCAAACCAACCAACCTTCAATTTAATTTGAAAAAGAAATAGAACATTGGGATTATAAAAAGAAGTTAAAAGATTATCAAATGCCAGACAATCCGCAGAAATCCAGTAGATGTTATGGAAGTTCTTAACAAATAGCATATCTATTCTTTCGGAATTATGCGGCGGTGGAAACAAAATGACAATCGTTCCTTGTTGAATTATACAAAAGTTTTGAGTATTGAAAATGTAAACAAGTTTATGACCGCGTGGTTTATGATCTCGTGGGACCGCCCTGCCGCGGAGTACTGCATCGCTCGTGGATGCAAACAGACTGGAGAGCGCTTAGCTATTTGTTAATATATAATTACTAATATAGAAGATCGCAGATTTTTAAGTTATTGAGTGTAGAGATACAGTAAATGGTTTGTGTACTTGATTGATATTTATTTATTAATAAATGTTACAAGTATAAAGATCACGCCATTAATAAGCATTTATACCTCTTAATTTGTATAATATTTTAAATCAGGTATTTGTACGAAGTTTTTTTTTGAGAAAACAGTAACGAGTATGTCAGTGTTTTGAAAATCCACATTATAATTGATAAAGACTTCATTTGTCGTCTAGTTCGTACATTTGATAGCGGTGCAGTTGTATGAAAGGGAAGTAGTATAGATAGTCGGGGAATTGTAAATATTGGCGCCACAAAGCTTAAGTGCTGGAGAGCTTTATGTCTGTGGAGATATTTAAAATTCTCGGAGTATTTTGTTGACTCCCGTAACGCGGAGGTGCCCTCGCGGGTGCAGACTGTTTACTGCTGACTGCTGTGCACTACGTTTTGTTTTTAAGTTACCGTCGTTGTGGTTTTTGGGTTAAGATTTACATTTTATTGCCTCTATCCTTAATTTATTTGCGAATAGAATTTTATTATAATTTTAAACATTTGATGCGGTTGTTTGGAGACTAGCTTCACGAAATCAATTTATTGTGGGTTTATTGAGACCAAGTGAAGTGAACTCTGAATCCAGAATTTTTTATTGCTTCTCCGTTTTTCTTGTATTATTATAATATATTATAGTATTGTTAAAATATAAATAGATTGTAGAATAATTAAAATTATTATTGATTTAATATTTTATTGTTAAGTTGTCAGTTTATTTGTATAGTAAAATGTAATTATTGGAGTTGAAATTAATACTTACATTATAATATCAAATCAAGAAACGTAATCCTTTTAATATATGATTAAAATATTACCCGAAAGTTAAACAAAAATTATGTCGAAGAACAAAATTGCCAATTTAGTTGTTCAAATTCCACAACTAAACATTTCGCCTATCAGATTGTCGCGCAACCAACTATTGTTAGAGCAACTATTGCAACTGTATCTAAATACAAGTCCTTGCTCGCTTATAAATTACTACAATCTCACATTACATCGCCCGCTATGCAAGAACACATGCTACGACATTCGAACATACGGCGCAGTGTAGCGTGCGCTGGAGCGGTAATATGGTTAACTTTGGAACCGTTTAAGATGTAACAATATCCGATAACCGATACAATACAAAGCGTAATACAAGTAATCGCAAACGCAGTAATATTGTTATCAAGTATTCGCATAAACCGATACAATGGAGACAACCCGCAACCATTTTGGGGGCGAGTTTTCATTATGTTCGATCGTGTTTGTAATTCCTGACATAACTGAGCCGAACTATTTACTTCAAATTCTTGTCAGTGATTATATTATGAGTGAGCATGCTTTGCGCTTCAGTGGGACGGCGGTGGCGTTCATTCAATTCGATTATAGAAGATTTGTAGTTCAATGAGTTTGACAAATATACCACTAAAAATATCGACTGCCTATTGAATCACAAATAATAACATTATATATTATATCGCTAGTCTAGTGCGCCGTAACACGCTGAATGGTATTAAC
>NC_052111.1:9461265-9464368 GCF_012273895.1 Zerene cesonia | reverse complement strand
CCCCCGCCCCCGCCCTCCCTCGCGCTCCCCCGGCCTCCCGCCGCACTAAGCCGCTGTCAATTTGACGACAAGTATGCAGGATCGCTTAAAATTCATGGCTCATCTCGCGATATTATTAAAGGATAACGGGAACACGTACACCCCTACTTCGGCCACACCACTGAATTATGAGTCGCAGTTTACAATCAGCTCGTTATACATTGCGCGTGGAGTGCCGACGTGAATATCAAATGAGCCAGCCAGTGCATTAGTGGGCTGGATACAATTATTTAAATTGCATCCAACACACAATCATTGCGCCCTATTAATAACTGTAATTTCCAGAACAATGCAAACGAGGGAATAGTTTTATCATACTTGTCTCGCTCGATTATGCTTTTATTTCGTTTGATGAAATTTCTTTTGAAAGAACGTGAGACAAGGGCTGAAGTGAAACAATGTTTGTATTATTTTGAACGTAAAAAGCTAAAAAGAGGCGTCGTTACGTGTTCCTTAAAAAGTTCCATTATCAGAAAATATACAGAAAAAATGTGAGGTGAATCTCAGATGTTGGCAAAGTGTAAAAGTGTGTACCGAGTAAAATATCGCAGAGCGGAATGTTTGTGTTCCTGAGCACGTCGTTTGGAGGCCCGGGGTGGAGGGGCCCTCAACGCTGCGGGGCCTCTGAGGTTCTTCAGTTAAATGATCAATAAATAGATTGAGGGGCATGTCGAGTTGGCGATTATTATGTTGATTAAGGGTGGGATTAAGACTGCGATTTAACGCGAAACAAGCTCCGGAATTTATTTGCACTTTTTGTTCGGCGAAGATCTGCGGAGAAATATCATATCAGGAGTGTGGCAACTGTGTAAAATATGTAACAGGATTTATACTTCTGGTAAATTAGCTTCGAAATAAAACCTTATCATAAGTATTATATTCTCTTGTATTTAACGGGCTTTAGCGGGCGAAAAGTGATGATGAAATCGTATATCAAATATAAAAGTATTTTATTTGAATTCATTCAATTCATTTCATATTCAATTAAATAAGAATAACAAAAGTACTGTAATGTTTATTGGGAATTTCGTTTACAAATAGCTGTTAATACAACTGTTGAGATTGACGCATGAAAAACATCGACTTTCAAGTTTAATTATTTCGCTAAAGAGAAATGTCTCTAGTTATTTTCGGTATGAATACTTTTTTACTAGAAAATGTTTCGCTAGTTTGTATTTAATATCGTCAACAAAAATCAAAATATCCAGTTCGTAGAAGTGTTAGTGTTTAGAACTTACTTCAATATATTAGTTGTTTACTGAAAGGTTCAATTGAGCAGATATAAATAGTTTTAAATATAAATATCCCATATATTTCAAACTATGTGTGCTATGGTGTAGATATGGTAGACATTTTTTAATTCAGATTTTGTATGAAATGAATATTTCATACAAAATTGAAAAATGTACAGCGGGAATTTTTTTAATAACAAACAGACTAGCGAACTGCTCGTGAATTTTGTTTACAAAAAGTTTTCGATGTTTTAACACTTATTCTGATATCCACACTTATTCACCTCTCTAGAGTGAAAGATATTTTTTTTAAATAATACACCTAAAACTGAACTGTTCATTAAAATCATAATTTTGACAAATAACTCTAACATTTATTTTATGTTCACTTTCGTACATATCTTAAATATTATCTCATGAAAAGCACGAATAGCCTTCAAAAGAAAGTGTGTATGAAAACAAAACTAATTTGTTTTAAAGATTAAAAACTTTTAAATACGCTCAGGGGCGCACTTAAAGAATATCAGATGAGCTTCAATACTCCCCATGAAATATTCACAGAGGTGGTGTCTTTGACATGTATAATATAATATTGGAATACTCGGCTGGCGCAGCTCTTTGAGCTCGCGGTATAGCGGGAGAACAGGTGGCGTCACTCAACTGGAAAGCGGAGCTGTGTTGCTAGATTCTGTTCAGTCACAAGTATGATATCACTGGTCATATTTTCGAATCTAATGATCATAAAGCACGTTCTCTGAGAGAATTTACAGGTATAGATTTGTACCGTCAGTTTGGTATTTATTATGTAAATAGTTTCGACTGTAAATGGATCGGTTATTGCGGTAGTTTATCTATAGTAACGAAACAAAATCAAAGCAAATAGCGCACAGTTTCTCATATGTGAATCAGCTGATACTCAGTTCTAAGAAAATTTTTGAATGTTGGTTTCCTTATTATTATAAAATATAAGCGAATATTACTTTATTACGAAGATTTTAACTTAGCTCAATGACACAAACAAAATTTTGAAATAAGGAATCTTAAGAATCGATAGTTTGAATTTGAAAGGATGTAGTTATTTCTAGAAATCTGGTACCTTATAGCTATGATATCCATCATTTAAATTATCTATGAACAGAGTTATTAATTAACCGAATTAAAATACTGTTAGAAACGTTCTTCTCTAGCATAAAGCAAAGTTGAACTTTTTTATTATGTTCCTATGTGTATTCCAGGATTCATTACAAAACTGAAGTTTTGAACAATTAAATACTCGCAATCTAAGCTACGGCTAATTAAGCTAGTTATCTAAATAAAAAGTTTCTATTAAAAGTTTATACGAGCAACTTAGAGTCAAGTATCTACGTTACGAGCTCGTAGCTACGTGTCTACGGGGCTACGGTGCTACGGTGCTACGAACTTGTACAGCGGCTTGTTCCGAAGTCACTTTTAGTTTGCGAGTATGGAACCGATAAAATTTTGACTTAATACTTGGTCAACAACTTAATGCTTGTTTCAGCTACGCGTTATACTTGGCTAATAGTTTTGGCAGAGGCTTCGAAGTCTTATAGCGTCACAGACTATAAATGTTTACCCTTGGCTCATAACATGCTTTTCCCTTGCAAATAATATCTCTAAGGTGACGAATGTCATTCAAAATTTTGAATGTATTTTTAATTTTCTTTATACAATTTACATTTCACACATTCAAGGACGAGTTCAAAACTGCTAATCCTTGATTTACTAGTATTAAAATAGCTTTACATGATAATATTTAAATATTTTTTATGTAATTGTAATTTAATGCTTTATTTAATTATAATAATAAATAA
>NC_052111.1:9375787-9460265 GCF_012273895.1 Zerene cesonia | reverse complement strand
AATTGCTCGTTTAAAGGTATAAGATAAGCTATCGTATTCGGGCGCAGTACTTCTGTAAGGATGTCATTTGTTGGATGGCCGGGTCGGACGGAGTCATGTTTTCTAATTACAATTCACATGGAGATAATACACTACTGCGCTTTAATGTTTCAGTTGAATTTTTTTGATTTTAAGGTGACATTAAAATGATGCTCTTACGCTAAAACGCTCACCATGTTTAACTGTAAGACAAAAAAAAGTCTACTGAATCCAATAAAATTGTCTATTCTTCAAACATTAATTCTAAGAGTTCATTATTTGTATTCATACATTATTAATAATAATTGAAACCGGTTTACCGTTAACGAGATACTAACATACTAAAGCAAAAAAAAAGTTATATATATATGTATATTAAAACTAGCGATCCGCCCTGGCTTCGCCCGTGGTATATATATAGCTTATAGCCCTCCTCAATAAATGGGCTATTTAACACTGAAAGAATTTTTCAAATCGGAAAAGTAGTTCCTGAGTTTAGTACGCTCAAATGAACAAACTCTTCAGTTTTATAATATTATTAGTATAGATATATATACGCGCAGCGAAATATAAAGAATCTCGTGGTTTTTAAGCCTATAAGTAGAAATATAACAAAGTTGTATCTCAGCATACATACAGTGTGTTCGAGTTTTGTCTGACACGGCGAAGTAAGCTCGAGTTAAGTTGGAAAGCTGCTTACTCTGACGAGGGTGGACAGGAGTCGCGTGGAGCCTCACTCACATATTGCAATAACGTATGGCTCTTTAAGAGCTTGTACACGCCCCTCTGTTGTCGTGTGAGTGCACTGAACTTATATGCTATTATCTGGGGTTCCTTCTATTGGTGAGAATTCAGAATTCTTTTTACGGGATATAACTGTTCTTCATAAATGATTTCAACGGTAACAAAATACATAACTAAATATTGTGAGCTCATTACGGTTTTGTGAAAAAGTAAACAATATTAAGATATTACGAACGGTTACAATTTCATAAAAGTTATTGATGAAAACGTTTCATTTTGTAATATTTTATGCATATCCAAGAGTTATTGTTGATATGAAGTATAATCTATAACTTTCATAACGTATGCATAAAACAGAGAACCGATAATTACTTTTCATTAAAAATATATCGCACCATTTCCTACTCAATTTTAATGATTAAATTATAATTTAATTTCACATCGTCTAGTTTAACGTAAATGGACAATTGTGTAAAATTATAAATCGGTATTCGTCGAAAAATTGCAATCAGCTTTTAAAGTGAAGCACATGTTAAACTCTTATTGGTATAAATAAAAAAGGTTTTAATACATATTGATATGCTGCCTCCTTATAATTTGTTATTTTTACAATATATGGGTAAATAAATAAAAGCAATCACTATTATTTCACGCGCGGCGCACCACATGTTACCCTGTTTTGTTATGTCCACTGAATTATAAATAAAGAGTAGATTTTTATATTACGGTGCCAAGTTAAGCAAACTATATTTTATTTTCTGATGAACAAAAATTTGCAATTTGGTGTAAAACTCAATACGGTGTTTCTTAAAATAAACTAACAATTTTCTTCACGTTAATGCTACTTTAAATCGGAGGTAAGAACATAAAATTTGCTTCTTTAGTTGTTATTTTCCATGCAATACCGTCGATATGCTGGACCAGAGAAATGAAATAGTGATTACCTCTAGGACAAAATGTACCTCCACGTCGGAGTTACGTTGCAATATATAAATTATCGTTCTTAACAAATTGCTAGCTACTCCGCGAGAAGGAACGGCTTCCCGCTAATGTAGGAATACATCAGCCGCGACAGGAACACACGTGAGTTATTTTTAATGAGTTTTTATTCAATTTGAAGTAAGTCGTCGCGTCGTAAATCCCGCCCGACCTCGAAGCCTCTCGGAAGGCAATAAATTCACCAATTCAGCCGGCACTCGGCTTTACGAGCAGGACGACGTAATAAAGCCTTATCTCGAATATTCCATTTGTTTTATAATTCTACAAAACACTGCAATAACCTTTTACTTGAAAATAAAACGGTTTACGCACTGCAGTCGCGTCAGTGATGATCTGTGAACATGTGAGTGCGCGCAGCGACATAGTGGTGTTAAATGGCGACGCGTTGACGTTATAATAGTTTTTGTTTACAATTCATTCTTTGCATATGGTACAAATTCTGATTTTATATTCGATTACAGAAAATTAAACAAAATAGAACCGTACTGGTTTGTTTTAAAGACACTACACAATATTTATAAAATTTTCAATTGAACTAGGCACGTTAGTTTGCATGTGTGGCAGTTCGATGAAATAAAATTTTGAATTTTATTTAATACAAGCTGTGGCTTCTTCTATAATATCATGCGTACAAACTATTTATCCCACATCAACTGTAATTAGTGCTGAGTTATTTCAAAATTACACTTACTACGGCTACGGCGACAATAGAAGGTCAACGACCGTTCATACGTCAAGGTGGTTCAAAGAATATAAAATTAAAAGAAAGGCCTAACTCGTAGTTCGCCCGCTCGTAGGACTAATGAGCCCAGCTCAGCTTACAGCGGTCGCCTCTAGAAAAATGGTGGCATTAGAGGCTGCGCGAGGACCTCGTAATTAACATTTCTCTTTAAGGAAAATGTTTTGTTCCCAGTAACATGCGTACTTATTATAATTTCTTGCAAACTTCGGTATTAAATCTTTATTAATCTCCGCGTATATTGTGATAGGAACGACTTTGTTTGCGTAAAATATTGCTCGGGAGTACAAGACTCGCTACTCTTCAAATTATTTGTTGTACAATATTTTGTATCTTGTACTTTTAAAAATTAATATTGAAAATTTTTTATTCAAAATTATTAAGAGTTTTCTATTGAAAATATTTTGATTATGCTTCTAGGCACTCGATGTAATTATGTTTTCTTATTTTGGCGTTTGCAATGAGAAAGCAAATTAAAATTAACATTCGAATTTAACTAAGTCTTATTAATTATATAGCAGCAATAATTGTTTATGACTGTGTAATGAGGGCTTACAACGTATCAGAGATCGTGCCTAATATTTACAAAGGCATATTTTAATTCTTGCTAAAACAAATGAAGTGATATTGATAAACTTTAGCCCAAAGACAGCACATAGTAGATATGTAATATACATAGGAAGCTGGGTATATTATACATACATTCTCTGCTAGGTCATCTACATACCTTACTCTGCGTTCAAAAAACTTAATAAAAAAATGCCTGCGTGCTTTGATACTTGAATATTATTATAACTATTATAATTACAACTGTTTATACATTTCAATCTCTTAAGTTCTTGCCAAGTGCTAACTGAGATAAAACGATATCATTCAAGAAATGTGACGTTTACTCACTTTAAGAGAGAACTTATGAATGGGCACGATTTACTACTTGGGCACGACTTTACGGGCTCATTCTGTAATTTAGTTACATTTCCTAATTTATTACATCGTCGTTGATGTTCCCTTCGAAATGGTAATTATAAAGCTAAACTTAATTATTTGTTTATATTTTTTAATACAGAAGCTATGTTTTATTTTTAATAAAATTATTAATATAAAACTTTAAACCTTACCCATTATTTCTCATCAACTAATGTATGCCACTAATAACTACAAAACCTATACAACAAAACTCACTTTTATAATACCACATGACTCCGTGTCATTAAGGTGCACAAAAACGGTCACACGGTAAAAGATGAGTTCAGGGGAGGAGAGGGGAGGTCGATTATCCTCGTAATTATTTACTGTGTATTCTCTCAGGGACAGCAGCACGCCGCATTGTTTTCCCGGACGTGAGGACATATGTTGATCGTCATTGCCCCCGTGAATTACTGCAGTTAAATTATGTCTATTCCGCGAACATTTCTGGCTGTCTTTGTGTCTAATGGAGGTGTTATCGTTAAAGGAATGGAGCGATGGATACTTAATATTATAAATGCGAAAGTTTGTAAGGATGTGTGTGTGTGTTTATTGCTCTTTCACGCAAAACCGACGCGATCACGCGAAACTACTGAACCCTGATTGCAATGAAATTTGGTATGCAGCTAGACAACTGGAATAACATATAGGCAACTTTTTATCCCGATATTCCTACGGGATACGGACTTACGCGGCTGAAACCGCGGGGCGCAGCTAGTATGGTATAATTTAAAGTGCGGCTCTGTCTTATTAGCTAGAAAATACAGATCCTATCAGAGAGTAAAACAACAACAAAACGAACTTCAAAGGGAAAACATACATAAATTAAGTACTTATTTCATAAAAGCACCTCACGTCTTGTAATTTCCTTATTACAATATCTTCGAGTGTCGTTACAAGGCAGGCTTGCTTGCTTTTACTGTTATTATGCGAAAATAAGCTAATGTTTAAACCCAAGAATAAAATAAGGAAGTGAATAGCTCTTCATAATAATATTGGAGCGGTACTTAGCTAGTTTGTAAACGATCTCAATTATAAGATCCAGGGTTCGCGATGAGAATATAACTTTTATAAATGTTCATTTAAAATTCTCGAATCGGTCCTTTTGAGTTTAATTCAATGGCTTTTGTGGTCTTCAGTGTGATTGCGAAGCGCTTCCTGAGTCGCTTGCCTGGTCTTGGGACGATTTTGTGGTTTTTTCAGTTTGTGCTTTGTCTGTATTCATCTTTGTTAATTAAAATACTTAAACAGATATTTAAATAGCAAAATTTTGGCAGATAAAAAATTTTATTGAGAAGAATGCTTAGATAATTTTTGCAAAAGATAAAACATTTATTACCTATGTATGTATTTTATAACGATGCACATGCATTATACATAGCTTTGACATTAATGGATCCTAATAGAGGCAATTGGTTAACCTGAATTCCCAGATCTAATATTAATTTAATAATAAATAGTAATTTAACAAGCCCATTATAAAATAAAATTTAAAAAGTCTACAACGTAACGTACTTATCAGGCGATCGCTTAAGCTCTCGCTTAACAACCCTTAAATTTCGCACTTTACTCCCAATCTGAGTGAGATAGGCCGGCGGCGTACAGCGGTATCGCGGGTTCGAATCTCAGCATTGGCACGTTTGAGACTCCTAACGTTAACCATACAGATTGTAGCGTGCGCGTGGCGATGCAATCTTAGCTTGTGCGATAGAATTTTACATATTTTATAGGACGTAATTTATGAAACGAGTAATTTTATGTGATTTTGTAGGTTATTTGTTGGTTGAACTCGTTTTTCAAGTGAGGAAATAAATATTATTGACAATTCACGAGAATATTAGTTCGATGCTAGAAACCATTAATGAAAAATAAAGAATATCTTTATTATAGCAAAAAAAGAATTACAATTATTGACACAGAAAATAAACATACCTAGATTGAATGTAATATTAACCTTGGAATACAGAATTATCTTAGTAGTTAAAATATATGGTAGTCGATACATGTGACCCTGTGGTTTATACGTGTATCGTTGTTGACTAGTGAGCGTTAATTAGCCAAGTGTAGTGTTGGACCGCTCTCCAAATATATCAGTACTGTATTGTACTTCTCTTCAATACATGTATCTGTATACCCACTGGCTGTCTGGGCTCATAGACGTTGAATGACTTATATATGACTAGGTGTTGCCCGCAGCTTCGTCCGCGTGGTCAAAATAAAGTTTCATCGCATAAAATTTCACCCCCTAGTTGTCCCCTTGGGAGTAGAATTTACGACGAGACGAGAGTCCTACACGACTACATCATACTGACTATCGGCATGCCAAATTTCAGCCCAATCGGTCCAGTAGTTTGATAGATCAGTCAGTCATCTTTGCGTATTATATATTTAGATGAGCCCATGAAACTTTATAATATTTAAGAACAACCTTGAGACAAATAGACAGAAATAAACATGTTCGGTGAATCAATAAATTGCCACTGTTCACAAAAGTTTCTTAACATTTATTGTAAGTTATGTAAGTATATTATTACTGGCTTAAAGAATATCAAGTGGATTTCATGATATAGACAGAAATGAAACAAAAATTGTAATGAATAGTTCACGCCCGTTCAACTAATTTGTTTTACGCTAGCCGTGAAACTGAAAGATGACGTAAATATTACAGTCGCCTTCACTGAGAGCTGTTAGCGGAAGTGACGTTAGTGATAGATAGTGTTGACGTCGCGTGAATTAATTAGACGGCTTGATTTATACGAGCGACTCTAGTTGTCTCCTAACTGAGCGCGTAATGGAAAGCGTATATTGCGTTACTACAGTTGATACAGCGTGAATGATTGTGTGTAATAACGGAGATAATAATAATGTATAAATGTTGTATCTATTTTCAGTGCTGCATGTTTGTGTGTTTATATGTTAGGAGTTTACGTATTAAGTTTTATCTGTAACAGAAACTATCACTCCCTTATAATTAATTTAAGGTAAGGTTCTAAATATATAGAAATCCAGACTAGAAATTTCATAATTATTGACATCTTATTGTGATTTATTTACTTTTCTATATCATGTCACATACACAAGATCCTTTAATTTCCCCGATTATTGTCTTTAGACGAAGTTTCGTATATGAAATCTTTCATATTTACGTACATTGTACGGAATATCTAGAATCAAATAAACAAAGTTTCAGCGTTCAATGGCATTTAAGCTGTTGTATTTTATTTAATGATATGTTTTCGCAATGAATCAACAATAAAACAACCGTAGATAACTGACTTGTATGAAAAACCTTACAGTGTAGCTGAAAGGCGGGATAAAAGCAGAAAATGGTCTTTTTACCGTTAAAATGATCCCTCGAGTTGATATATGGCTAAAAAACCGTCGGAAAAGTAAACAATGGGTGTAATTAAGAAGACCCTAGTTGGGACGAGACAAATTAGGGACGGGCCACCTAGTTATGGTCCTTCACTCCGTGAGTCGGTGGTCATTAAGCTAGGTCAAAAGACACTTGTTTGTTACCGTGTTACGAGCCCTGACATTCCTGGGATTTCATTAAATCTATGTTGGGGTTTGGGGTACATATTATGTGATTATTATGTTAAGCTAATATGTCATATACGTTTGCCTTACGGTTAATCATACTCTAAAATCTAAATAAAGTGTTTATTAACTGGACATGTAAAGTAAACAGTTCCAGAAAATATTAGAAACTAGAATAGTATATTATATTGGTAGTGAAAGTATATATTTTGTTCGCTATCACGTTGAAGAGTGTCCCCCGGCGAGACCGGGTCTCGTGGTGGCGTGTGGGCTTGGTAGCTAAGCGCGCACAACTTCTTGTACTGCGCAAAGCGAATTGTGCAAGAGGTTGGGACTAGTGACTAGTATCGTGGGTATCTTATGCAAGATTTCATTAGTTAAAAAACGCATGTGAGTTCGATGGACAGTTACTTTTGTAGTAAATTCAAGCTTTGCTTTACTTTTTCTTTAGTATAAGGAATATGAAGATAAAAGAAACATGCAAACCAAGATATTAATAAGAAATCGCTAATGGAGGAAACTGTGTTTATGGGCAATATTTCAATATATGGTGGGAAGGAAATACGTATTATATTTAGTTGTACAAGAATAACGCTATTGTTTTTCTACTGGTTACGTCACTGACCATGAACAGTGATGTAATTATTCATTTTGTATCACTATAATTATGATATTACTAAGCCAAACCAGCAAAGTCGTTATATTTAATAACCCCACAACTCAAAATATTATCATTCTCCACTCCTCGGCTCACTCACTCCCTTTTCACAAATGTACGATATCCTGCTGTACCCCAGGCCAGCACGCAACGCTCAATATTGCTAATTGCCTGTCTTTTACGTCATCTTTATAATTACGAGAATACAAATCTGTCTGTGTGTATAACGTATGAATATACCAATATTTATTTGTTAACTATCGCAAGTACTGGCACGTTTTTTTCTGTTTAAGTTGTTGTTATATTTTCTGTTATAATTAGAAGGTAATTATAAGAGGGAACAAACTTTATTTATAATATAAAACAAGTATTCTTAGAAAGTTCGACGACATGTGACATCTGCCAACCCGCACTTGGCCAGCGTGGTGGATTATGGCCTGAACCATCATAGGAGGCCTGTGTCCCAGCAGTGGGAACATATAAGGGCTGATGATGATGATGCTTAGAAAGAAGTAAGCGTAACAAAGGTTATTGATTGAATCAAACAAAGTGATAGAAATTAAAAATATTATTTAAATAAACTACTCGATACTCTTGATTTGAAAATAAAGTTCGTTTGTAAAATACATTTGAATCCATATTAAATAACGCAATAGTCGCTATTTTTCTAGTATTTATTCGAGATCTAGTACATTATTTATCATGAATACAGTAAAATAAAAACAAAGGTAAGTTCCCATTGCTCTTATAAGAAAGGAGTGAAAAATATAATCATTAGACGAGTGACGTGGACAAATGTTTCGCGACTATCATTTATATCCAACTCTCGCTGACGGCGCAGCCTCTCTGTATTTCATGTACATATTTTGTTAATAAGCCTGTTATAGTTGTCACTTCATTGGAAGGACAATAAATGATGAAATTATAGTTTTGTGATCCATTTAATGTATTGTTAGGAATTAAAAAGTGTAATGCAATTCTACACAACTGCCTAATGATCAATTCATAGCAAATTACAGTTACAATGACTATTAACAACGTGAGAGTAGTTGGGCCGATCATTGAGCATTCAACGTACGAACACCAAGACACAATCCATGCGAATGCGCGCCGTTTCAAAGCGAGGCCATGTTTCATATGATTCTAAACAAGTTTTGACAGTGAAAAAGTGACACCCATGTGACAATCTCAAACTTCATCGTCCAAAAAAAAAAATTAAGCCATAAGTTGCATCTAACAGTACAATAACATATTATTTTCAGAGGTACACTTCACACACATACACTTTTAATTTTCGTATGTATTCAATCTAGTGCTGGAATTTATTTTCTCAAGATAAATTAACACGAAATGTTGATTTTTGTTAAAACTTAAATGTAGTTTAACATTTCACCAAGTAAATGGTGAGCATTAAAAAAAAGAAGATATTTTTATATACTTACCTGCGAAGTATACTCAGCCTTGAAATAATATTTTCATTTTCAGTTCTTACCTGAAAAGACAGGACATTTGTTAAGTTTTAGATAGTCTAGTGACATCTAATGACACATAATTATCTTTCTTAATAAATCTAAGAATAAATTGGCGTGTGTAAAACCTGAATGTTTAAAATGATTTTCAAAGTCTGCTAAATAGATGACATCACCGAGTGTAGATGTTCACATCACCGTAATGTGCCCTAATGTACGTGTCACCTTATAACAATTCATGAGTTCGACAGAAATTATTGGTGCGTCGAGCGGCGTGAGAGGGCTCCACTATGGACTTACACCTGCTGATCTAAATATTATAGTTTATAGACTTATTGTATCTGTCTTTGAAGTTAAACTGTCTGTTTACAATGTTGAAAGAACTATTAATTACTAATAATACGGGGAAAATACGACTACTTCTAACATATCATGTTTTTGTAACATGACGGAATTTAAAAAAATTAAGGTGGATCTCAATTCGACTGCATTTATATCTATGTTATATTACTCGGCAACTATGTTTTCAGATGATTGGCGGGATACTTTTGAAAATGAAACATTTATTTATTCTACTATATTTCGTTAAGAAAAGCTTTTGAATTGTGATACAAAAATTTTATTATTTAAGACCGGTTTGGAAAGCAGTTTCGACGGAGAAGAGTCGAAAAGAAACTCTATGTTTGCTCTTTTAGTAATCATACCAGAGTCCTGTCCTGTGGTTTTTAAACAACACCATCCGTGGATTACAAACTTCCATAAATTCATTAATGTTGTAATAGGCTCTCTAAACGAATACTTGTTTAACAAAATTTTTAAATTGAATCCTACTAAACTTTTTAACATTGTCAGGAATTTTATTAAAATGTGTGTGATGAAGTTGATGAATGAATCTTTTTGAAAGCCGAAAAGGCATTTATTTTATTTACCTTATTTCCGTTTATTTACCTTAGTTGTTTCATTACAAAGTCTGTCCCTTATTATTGTGTATAATTTGGTGTTACTGTGTACATATAGGATGTAATAAAATATATGCTGTGACGGGAGAGTCAGGATACTAATATTCTTAAAGTGATCTCGAACTGACTCAGGAACATTTAAATTATATCGAACTCGATTACATCGTTCCGATATCGAATTATGTCGTTCCTACATGGGCTGCCCTACCATAAAGTACAATGCTCTAGCTGTATCCGTGAGATGCTTAATTTTTCGTACTACATATGCAGCTAAACAGAGCTTAGCACTGTAAGTTTCGTCTAATGTTAACTCAAGAGAAGAATATTCAGGGTTTTTTATTGCTCCAGTAACCTAAATTACAAATAAGGTATTTTTATCTCCACTAAAGCGAAGACAACCTTATAAAGATCTAACACCTAAGTTTGTTTAATGAATAGGCATTTATTTCACCAGCTACAGATATCTAGATATCATATATTACCAAACGACTCCATACGTTCACTTTAACAGCGGAGTGAGTCACGTCTCGCGCGGCACGCGTCGCTGGCCGGCGGCCAGTGCACGCCTGCTTATAGCCGCGTGAGATATATGCAACTGACTGTTATGTTTGAAGCATATTCGCCACAAAACCATAACTCAAAGACATTGAAGAAATGGAGTTTGTAGCGATGTGGTGAATCGAAACGATTCTCGTAGTTAGTAATAGGCTTAAAGCACATCTTCTAATTTAATGTTGGTATGTAATTTTAGATTTAAATAAGTATTTTTTTAAAGTTCAATTTTACCCGACTTAAAAGATAATTGAATCGCAATATATTTCAACTCACAATGCTTATATATCGCAGCCGGTGTTTGAATTAAAGCTCACTTTTAATTTGCTTAATCTCGTCTTAACAGCTAGAACGCGTTGTAAGATGCACACACTTTTAAACCATGGTTGTTATTTCTCTAAATTCTCCATAATTTTAGATTCAAAGATTTACACCGAAACATCTTAATAATACGAACCCTGACCCTCACAAGTTTCCTCAGGCCGCTTGAATAAGCTATATTTTATACTATCTCGCGCGAGATCAGGCCGAAATCTGTTTAATGGCAAATGCATGACAAATGGCGACCTCCTCGGTTCTGACGTACAAGTAATGGTCCATCTTTAGACCCGCAGCGGGGCCGATACGAGAGATACGTGTTGCTATTTTTGTCAGTGTCACAGTGGGTAGCGAGCAATTCTTATTTAATATCACAGAACCTACATTGGAAGATATGTTTGCATTACGGAATCATTTATTAATATTTATTCACACACGCGATATATATAATTTCATGTATTTACCACAAATTATTTTATCGTTAAAACGAATAGAACTTACCATCCATAAAGGTCAAGTGTGGGTCGGTGAATGTCACAAATCTATTTCAAATATCAATCAAATCATTAATGTAGCCTCATTGGTAATGATTTGAGATTTTGTACGATGAAATTTTTTGTGTGTATGGTACCGTAGTGACGAACGATATAATTTAAGTTTGATATTTTTTAACTAAGTCAGTGTTGTTTGTTGAGATAGTATTTCAGTTTTTTTAAGCTGATTGTAAGCGATCTCCTATGAATGTTTGCAGGGGTAGGGTATCTGCAGATACGTTGCCCTCTTGTAAGAGATAAGGGTTAAGGAGGGGATTGATGACGGGAATAGTGGAATAGATTGGGAAGACTCCGGAAAAGGGAACGGGCCGCTTACCGAATAAGGCCCAGTAACATTGCTTGCATGATACTATTTCACTGTGTGTGGTGCGAGCTGGCTCAATTAGTGCCGAAGCGTGCTCGTCTCCCGTCATTGGAAATTAACTTTCAAAACTATTGCCAATGCCGTAGTTAAGAAGGGTAAAATCTGATTATATTGTTTTGCTTTCTACAGTAGAGGTTTCCACATACTTTACATAACGGAGATATTTTTTAAAGTCGTGTTTTTAGAAACTTCCACAATTTGCCAATATAGAACACTTGCGATGATGGCATGCACCGTTGCTATCAACATCTACTTTATTGATAGGCGGTGTTATCAAAGCGAGGTGACTGCGTATGTAGGACGAGGGCCGGGGCGTGCTTCTGATCTGAGCTTATGTCAATAGAACACGGTGTAGCCTAATATTATATTAAAGCTATAGATACCATCATTATGCAAACATTTGCTACACCGAAGCGTTAGTCTTGTATGCACGTATATTAGTTTTAAAGTACTAGTTAGTTTGTTAGATATTTATGTTGAATAACATGATTTTGCTTCTGAATGTAACGAAACACAAATAATATTACTCGCATAAAATCAAACTCAAAAAAGACTGGATACGCATTGGGCATAGCACTATGCTTTCATCGGTCATACAAAAATACTAATTACTCTTGGTGATTCAGTGGATAGTAATTATTTAATTATTAAAAAAAAATGACTAGACATTGTGTTCTTCTTGGGAGTGTGTGGTTCTTGGGGATGGGAGTAGATTCATTGCCGTTGCGTTTACTAGTTTAAGATACCGTTCTTCTTGTTTTGATTGTCAAAAAATACAAGCCATCGACAAAAATTTATAAAAAAACACTGTTACGATATAATAATGTATGATAATATTTCATAAAAGATTCTAAGTTCTTGTTAAAAGACTGCGGCCATATTTTAATGTCTGAGCTCTAAGTTATTGCAATATACAAACAAGGGTTGTAGAAAGTTGTAGACAATAGATCGAGACTACGACTCCGCGGAGGTATTTGTAACTCCAGCTTATATTAATAGTTCCCTACATCATTAGAAGCGTAGCGGGTAATTGGAATCGTTACGCGATATCAGCTACGACGCGCTACGAGCCGCTTCGTATTGTTGCTACGACATGTGAGACCTTACTGGGAGTGTGCTAATTTAAATAGAGATCGGTTGAAATATTCTTTGTAATGCATCTTATGAGACTTTTCTTAGCAAATTAAAGTATTCAGTATTGTGGACAGTAAAGTGTGAACACGTATAACGTAACCTAACTAATGTAGCTTATATTCAATCTCTAATCTTAACCAATTTGCATCCTCACGTGTGTATTATAAGAAGGAAGTATGAGTTTTAAGACTTAAAGCATATTAAAATCAACGGATATCGAATATCCGCTACCACTTTCATAACATTCTCTGAGGATGTGAATTGTTTTTTTGTTACATTGTTTACTGGCATTATAATACAGAGTCGTGTATAATGGTCCATATTTCATGACAGGACTCATTTTTGCAAATATTTCGTTTTGTTTATGAAGTATATGATAATATTATTCAGAAGACATATTGACAAAACTATTAAATTACTCGTGTATTTGATGTATTTATATTATTCTCAGCAATAAACAGATGCTAAATTTCAAATTAGTCAGTTTAGTTGTTTTTGTATGCAGTAATATATGTTTGCAGTAAATTCATTATTTAATTTCGATTTTAAATAATTGTACAACTGACATTTAAGGTTTTTCTATTAAAAGGTGAAAAGGGCGATCAAATTAAACAACATTGTCACCTCAATCATCTAATACATGTTTAAAGTGCGGTCTCAAATAGTATTTTCGTATAAAATAGGTAAAATAACTAAGAGCTATCGACTAGCTACCGCACACCGCTCCAACAATACAGTTGTCGCAAAGCAGCTTTTCCCAGTAGAGCAGTACTCGCCTCGTCACAAAATTGAGTTGTATTCTCAATCGGCAAACATTTTAGAAGCATTTTTCGTAAAAACACGCCAATAAATACTGCTAACACTTGCTGCATTGTTGAGCTGACGAGATACGCATGTGGGTGCGATATGGTTAGCGATTGATACCAAGTCGTTTATGAACGTTAACGTTTTATTGATGTATTATGTGTATAAATGCTTATGTATTAGTTTTAATGACAATATAAGCATTTCATATACAGATAGAAGAACATGCATGTATAATTACAAAATAACAAATATACAAAAACCAAGTGGAGATCCACTTCGTTTTTCTGAACTTAAAATAAATATCGTGTTTGAATCACAATTTTTTCAATTATTATTGACTATGTAAATATATGTAGTGATGGGGAGAACTTCCGACTTTTATAAAAATTACGGGGGTCCGAGACCAGTCGAGCATACATGAAATAATATATATTTTTTAATATATCTGCATTGATCCATGTATCTGTTTATAATTTAGAAGGAAAACATCTTTAGGAAGAAAAAAATTAAAAACTTCAGCGATGTATGACATCTGTCATGCCACATTGGCCAGCATACTTGTAGATTTTAATCTATACATAGGCCTCCTATGAGGCTAAGAAGCCTGTACCTTGCAGTGGCAACATACTGTACTGTATCAGGAGGATGATAAAAGTATAAACAATATAGATTCGCAAATTGAAATGCGACGTTATAATGTACCTCTGAGCCGGCAGCGAGTCGGTGACGGCGCGTGACGACGCTATTAGATGGTATTAGTTCGGCAACTAATGGAGGTCACGTCACATACAATTCGCTTCTGAGCCTTCCGCGCGATTCCTTGAGTGCCTTTTTATGTTTAACATTCATTTTGATTTTCATGCTAATGAAATATGGGATGAAAATTTTGATACAGTGTACTTTCTGTGCGTCTGTTTGTCACTGATATTCTGCTAAACGGCTAGACTCCTTTAAATTTTTTTTAATGAATATTAATAACATAATTTAGCAATGAAAACACGCACGAGGTTGCGGGAAAATTCTAGTTTTGGTATAAATTTAGATGACTTATGATTAATATTTTGATTATATTGTATGGAACGTTCAAGATAATCATTTAATGTAATGCGAGTAAGTACAGGATGTAAGTAAGGGCTATCAAAGGTCGCATAAAAACATTTAATACTTTTTTTAGTTACCAAATGTAGATGTCTGAAATGTGTTAATTTCACCAGGATATGTAATATATTAAAATAATTAAGACACAAGTTAGTAAAGGATAAATATTTATCATAACTGCTAATCTTCGTAGTCACGAGCCAAAGCTAACTCCAATCCATACATAAAGTTGCCCGTCCCCAACTATCTACACGATTCGCCTCCGCCAAATCAAATTTCAGTAATATTCGATATCTACTCACGCCATTTCCACGGAGTTAACGATAATCGCGAGTCCTAATTTCACGGACTGCTGATAGCTATCGAGTAGGATAGTTCTATAGATCGTAAGTCCGTGGTTATGGGCCCTTCGACTAAATAAGTCTTAAATTGAAAGTAGGGGCCCCGATGAGCGTTACGCTTTATCTGTTTTCGAGTTAAGCATTACCTCAGTTGGGTCGTGAGTATTGATCGTTTTAGTTACAATTTTAGATTTTGTCGGTCGTAAATATTTGAAAGGTTGATTCGGGTGTGGGCCTGTAATTTTTAGTGGGAATAGTCATTGCTATGTGTTTATTTAAATCAATACTTCTGTCGGATTTTAGACATGATTATAACGTGTTTAAACAACAAAGCTCGTTACACTAATAATTAATGCTATGTTTTCGTTTCCTAATGATATTTCCTGTGGAAGTTTTATCAGAGACATTTCACAGTATGAGAAATCTTGTGGATTTTATCAACGTCATTTTCATTAAATATTCTATTCACTGGTTCGAAAATGTATGATGTTGATATTATGCAGACAAATAAAATTTTAGCGCTGAGTTCTCCCTCTCGTTTAAAACCATTGTATCGAAATGGACACCTATATAACATAGTTAATAGAACCATTTGTTCCAAATTCATTCTAAATCCAACTGCTTAACTTAATATAATTTACAATATAACTAGCAGGTTAAAACTTCAAGTAAATATCAATAGAAGACCCATAACTTTGCCGCAACTCCCAATTAGCAACAACAACTTTACTTGGTATTAATTTCTAATTATTTCGCGGTCGCGCCAAGCGTTTACTACAAATGGCTTCGAACCGCAATTCTCTAACAACTTCTCTCCTTTTCCCACCCCTTATCCACCCGGTCTATTCGATCGGAGGCATATGAGATTTAAACTGAACTTATTTTGTTTTATAAGCTTTATTATGAGGGATAATATGTTTGGCATATTGATTTATAATATATGATTTAATTTATCACACAATAAAAATAATAAAAAAACTTAAAAAACATAATAAATATGTTCATGTCAACTTTTACAAGTCTTTATGAATAATCATTGTTTCAAACTACTACCAATTCGGAATGTCGCTTCTACCGAGAAGAATCGGCAAGAAACTTGATAGTCAGTCGATTTTAAAATATATTGTCATTACAAGTACAATACTTTTTTCTAACTATAATATCCATTTCAAAGCGAACGGATAAAGAGACAAAATGCTTCTCATGTATCTCTCATGAATAAGATTCGATAACTATCAGTACGTCCAGGCGAATCCGAAAGGAAAAACGTATCGAGAACATTCGTCAGGCGCGATATCACACGTGGGCAATAATTCGGAGCAGTCGTCAGTGGAGCAGCGAGCTCTAATCGGTTTAGGTGTTCGGCGTACGGCCGAGCTGATCTAATCTAGACCTGATTAGATTGCCCCACACTTGTGTCCGGAATTGTAATCAAACTTTACTGATAGGTACGTGCTCTCTGTAAATTATTTTTGGTGCAAAGTGGCGATAAGTGAATTTGCCGGGACACGTTGCGTGATCGGAACATGTTTGTCCATTTTGTTGGGTTTTTGGGGATTAGATCATCAGTTCTGTTCTCTATAAAGATCGCATAGTTAGGGTGCAGAATTGTGAAGTAAATGGGAGATTATTATTACTGATTGCACATGCTGTCTGCTTTGATTGGTTGGAAAGTAAATTTGTTAAAGTTACTAAAATGGCCTATTTTCATATGTAAATTAAAACAGGACAACTTGAGAACTGGGCGTGTATTTGATTATAAAATGAAACGTTTCGTATTACAAGATTTAAACAAGCTGAGTTCACAATGTACTATAATCTATAGTGCCAGCGAGTTCAACTTGTTCTTTTTACGAAAGTTTTCAGTCGCTTGAACTCAAGCTCCAGCCGTATATTACGAGCGGACTCACGCACTGTCTAACATTATCCCCAAAAGCATCGACTCTCGGAATCCTAGGGTCGAGTTACATTAAAAATGTAGGCAAATTGTCCGTTTGGGACGCCCCCAAAGAAATTCGTTCCATGCGAACGGACACCGGCGCACCTGTGACGAGAATTTATGAATCAAATAATCCACGATAGTGCGTATATGCCGCATATACGTTGCTTGTTATGTTTGCGAGCGTTGGCGCGCCTACTAAGTTGAGGAGCGATGGAGAACTACACCTTATACGAATTAGTTATTATACTCGTACTTCGACGTAAACTGAGATTTATTGTGGAACGTAGATCGAAATTTGATATATATTTCAATCCAATACATAATTAACGTGTTTGTGTACTGGAGTTTTAATTAATAAAGCGGTGTTCATATTCGAAGTTTGGCAGACTTCGAGAAGTTTCCATGATTAGGACGAAAGTTCGTGTCAAAAATCCGGTCGGCTCCAATCGAAACTATTGTTGTCCTGCCTTTGTTTGCAGCTGAATTTATCAGGAATAGTTATGATTGCAGTTTTTAATCATCACTGTAGTGCAAGTTTAAGAATTAAGGAGTCGTATTATTTCAGTTTAGTTTCTAAAAACAATAGAAATTCGGCTACGAAATGTTATCCGATATGGCAGAGTAAAATTACACCAAATTTTAGCTCTAGGTAAAATGAAATTCTTATATAAAATTAAGCAGGTATTCTTGTCGTTGGTCTATTTCAATTTGTTTTATATTATTTTATTTGTATTAATATTAATATTATATGATTATTTTGCAACCATAATAAAATCGTAATGTATACTTTCTGGTTTATATTACGTCAATATACAATTTAGTTCAAATTAACATACATTTAGGGAATAATATCGTAAATTAGCTTCATACTGAGGCTTTAGTGTTTTAATTAAGCCTGAATGGCATTCGCATAATTACTTACAACCGTAGCACTATTCGTAGCATGTGATTGTAATTTGATATCGTGAAATATTAAGCGGTGATGATTATACTCCCACTAACCCCTCATAGGAGGCCTGTGTCCCAGCAACATATATGGGAACATATATAGGTTGATGATTATGATGATTATACACACATCTTGCTCTTATAGCATATACAAGAATGACGCAGTTTTCTATTGATTATCAATTCTACTCGTAATAATGATTAGAGCTTACAAATAAATTATATTGGTTTATATTTTTCAGTAAGAGAACAATGAAAGTTTCATATAATTAGAGATTGGGTTGTATTCAGAGTTTAATATACTACAAGCGGACTGCTCCGACTCAAGGATCGTGTATCTGACGATGTTAGAATTTTGGGGAAAAGGTCTAGTAGTTCTTGGGATTAGAGCGATCAAAGAAACAAACTAACACATTCTTTAGTTTTGAATTAATATAAAACTGAAACAAAGATACAATTTTTAAAATAAACATGGCATTACCTATTTTTTTTACTTACACGATCGGCATATAACGAAAATAAATACAATCCTCACAACGATAATATTAAAGTGATTGTTTCATTAAAATTATCATTAAAAAAAAAGAGCGTTCGTAATGACTAATAGTTAAGGTACAGAATCCTTTACTATAAAGCTATTTCACTTCGTGTTGCCAGTCGGACGTGAGAGGTTTATCCGTCACCTGTCTACATAAATAATGAAGGAAGCCATATAAACAAAAGATGAAACAAATGGTCTACTTATTTTCCCAATTACTAGTCACCCATTCACCTGATTGACCGCGACCCGGCCGAGACTAATCGCTAATCTAATTCGCAATTTGTATAATTTGACACCTGGCGGGTTAATCAAGAGAATTCGCTTTTGTTCTGAAATCTTAATAAATGTGATGGGCTTTCATTAACAAATGGGATATTATTTTTAACGAAATTTCGTGATTGAATTATGCTGGAGAAGATAAAGTTGTGAAATCTTTCAATTTGAATGTCAAATTACAAAAGTTCGATAATAATAGAGGTTAAAATTCGCAGTTATTTCTCAGGAAAGGCATTTGGTAAATTGTTTTCGACGATAAGGGACTAGAATTTTAACCAGCAGGTCCAGTAGTAGAGTAACTAGTAGGTGTAAAACAAATATATTATACATTACTAGACACACCCCGGCTTCGCGCGGGTGCATTAATACATTATATATACAAATAAACTTTCCTCTTGAATCACTCTTTATATAAAAAATTCCAATGAAATCTGATGGGCAATTTTAAAGATCTTAGCACATAGGCACACAGACGGCGGAGAGCGACTTTGTTTTATACTGTATAGTGATAATATAAGACAGCAATTTATGATTGCCAACAACAGTAATAATTTTTTGTCTGTTAAGATACCTTGCATGCATTTTTATAACGTATTATCAAAAAATTATGACTAGCTTTCCAAATGTGACTTCGTTGTTAAAGTAAAAGATACGCGCTTCATTTTATCCTCGTAATTCCCGTTTTCCGCCAGATTTCCGGTATAAAAACTTCATTAAAATCGGTTGCGTGGTTTTTAACATAAAAGGACAATAAACAAAATTTAATTCACATTAATAATATAAGTAAAGATTATTATTAAACATATACATAGAAACATCTTTCCTAAATGGAGATTCATAATAATTCTATATTGATTTTGAAGGAAGCCTACTTAAACAAGGACTTGAAATGGCTGAAGGTTGAAGCGAGGCGGTCATATTAATCTTACACGTGTAAATTAATGAAATTGTCACGACGGAATAAATAGCTCCTCGATCCTCCGAAAGGGCTAAATAAATGAATTGAGTCTTATCTATCGGAGATAAGATTCTATAATCGGAATACACATTCATAAGGCCAGAATCGTATCCGCATATAACTTTCATTACTGATGATTTTCTTACTGTCGTAGGTCGAGACACACAAAAATTAATATGTATTGACACGTTTATTTGTAACTAACTGTATGCCCAGGCTTCGTCCGTGGTACATATATAGCCTATATCACTTAGTGAAGTTGCAGCTTTCTAATGGTGAAAGAATTTTTGCAATCGGTCCATTGGGTTTTGTGTGTAAGCGTATGTTAGTAACATACAAAAAAAATGGTTGCCTGTAAAGTCGGTTTTGCGGGCGAAGATTTTACGTGACAACGTCTTTTTCTCGGTAGAATATTTATTGATATGAATATTATTAAATTGCACAATAGGAACAAGGAATTGAATGAAAATAAGAATTGCACAAATTTTAACTATAGAAAATAGTATTTGTTTACTAAAAAGACAGAGACACAAGCACGCGCCGATTCAATGCGCCTAATTCTCTAGTGCTGCGCGCGCGGCGGACCGATCATAGTTCGGTGACTCATCGTAACGTTACCGGGCGTTACACTTTTTCATAAGTGCCTCCGAGCCGCAACCTAATTTAAGACGTTGTCACGTCAAAAAAAAAACAGATGATTCCTCTTTGTAATGTCATTGTTGAAAACATAGCAAAAATCGTTTATTATTATCTTGCTATTTACCACTGCGACACAGCAATTAATGCCCAGTGATGTGATTAAAAATTTCGCTGTTGGGTATAACAAACGTGGCAAGGTTTACTTAGGCCAATATTATAAAGCAAATAGAATTATGACGTGATCACGTGTGCGAACTCACGACCCGCGCGGGTTAGGTGCGGTCCGCTGGTGAAGCCAGGAGTTGTGTATAGCGGGAGACCTTAACAACTAGTGTAAATAAATTATATATAATTATCATTATAACCAATAGACTGTATTATTGACAGGGACATAAATTACTCATGGCGTCGAGACCTTATTTCTGGGATATGGCGGTTTTCTCACATCATCATCAGCCAATATACATTCCCACTGCTGGGATACAGGCCTCCTATGAGGATTTAGGCTACAATCCACCACGCTGGCCAAGTGCGGGTTGGTAGATGTTACATGTCGCCGAACTTTTTATTCTTGGACATGCCGGTTTCCCCATGATGTTTTCCTTCACCGTTTTAAGCAGTGGTGATGTTATCTACATGTGCAGATAAATTGAAAAATCAATATTATATTCCCCCACCATTGCCCGGTCTCGAACCCCAACTTTTCGATTTTGAAGTCCGTGGTTCTCACCACCATTGCTTTTCGGTTTTCTCACGTTGTTTGTCTATTGAACCAGTGGTAATTTTTATAATGTATGTATTGCAGATAAATTGTTAATTCTATTTTTATTTTTGCAACAGTATGAAGTAGGGACAATATGAGGGCGGTTTAGCTTTTTATTTAAGTAATTATTCACTCCATATTTAAAGTAAACTTCAAAATTATATATTCGTTGTAACAATAGACAATACTAGACTATCATACCCTGTCTGTATTCCAAATTTCATCAGAACCCCTTCACTAGTTTCAGCGTGATTGACGGCCAAACATCCAAACAAACAAACTTTCACATCATATTAGTGTGATTTGTTTATTAGACAACAGGCTGATTATATATGTAATGATCATGATTGTTCATATGTTTTCTGGCACTCAAAAAGCCAAAATACAGCTGAGTGTGAGTTCATCGCAAAACAGTGAAATCACATGAACACTGTGATTGATGAGTGTGGAACATAATGAATTTAACTACAAAACACTAGAAGCGTTTATGAGCCGAAGGATGACTGGGCAGTTACGGCCTTTAACGACTACACTGTTGGTAATATTCAATATTATGAGCTTCAAAATAACTAGGCTGGTCACACGTGTGCGTGGGAAACGCATCGAAATATATTATGTTTTAATTAGTAAAGAATATGTATCGAATAGAATATATAATATATACGTATTATATTATGTAAATAATGGAAATTACTTTCGAATTAAAATCTAAAGGTAATGTCTATTTAAATTTGTAGTATATATACTTCTATGAATTTGTAGTATTTAATAAATATAAGAACAAAACTTGTATTGTTTGTCAACGCTTTGTAATTTACTTACTTGTTACGTCACGAAGCTAATTTATCTTGAATGTATCCTAATACAATATTACATTTTCAATTAATTACATGCATTATTTGGTTTCATGTAAATATATAACTATTAAAACTTCACCCACAAACTCGTGCAATCGTTCGTCATCAACGCGCCTTAAAATTCCTCAATTCAATATTCGGCGGAACTTCTCAACAACTTTGTATTTATGGGCTCAGAGAGTAATGACAAAGTTTCTGTGGACTCTGTTGAAAAACGTGACTAATCTTCTGTGTGTTTTGTTGTACTTCGACATCTCTTATCATTATCCCTTGTTAGTGAGAACTTCCATAACTTCTACTTAGTGTATTCCTAGATACTAATAAAACATTGAAATTATTTATTAGCTGGCTGTACATAGGGGCTAAGAGATTAAGTTTTAGGCCCAGATCTAACCGAAATGAGTCGAGACATGTGTGAAAGGGTTTTCATAACCCCAGTGCACTACTGTATAGTGCACTAGTGTACTAGTGTATTTGCGAGAAAACCGCCGGTGTACCAGCGCTCTCCCGAACTCTAAACCGGTTTAAACAGCCATTGGAGCACTTAAAAGTCTGCAGACTTAAACATCGGCGGATTTTCTTGATGGCTATTTGTGTAAACTTGAAATTTGCACGCCATTTCATAAGTCCGCGATACAAAACACTGCCAGTGGATCACGGGTGCTGACAACTCAACAGTCTTCTTCCAACCTTGGTAGCGAACGCACGCGCTGCGTGGAAACGGCCAATGGTAGATAAACGTTTAATAGCAAGCTGATCTCTCTCGAACATATTTTTTGATCATAAAAAGGTATCATTCATACTTGCTGTCAATATAACTGTACCATTACCTTGCATAGCTTATATGACTGAATAATGAAATATACTTTACGAGGTAGCCACCACAGGTCACTAACATGTAATCACGCTTTGTTAGGCTTGTTAGAAGTTAGGATTTTGTACTGTAGTAATATTCGGAATAGAACAAATTGTAATCCGCAAACTATGGAAACTACGCAGCAAGAGTAGCCTTTTTAATCAACGAAGTCCCAGTTTTGACATATATATATATATTATCTTTAGTAGTCTTCATGCTTCTTGTATGCATGTTTACAGTAAGGGGTAGTATAAATTGTATGAAGATCTGAAAAGCTCGTTAGCCAGCGTTTTATGATATAGCCTGGCAAATGGGCAACGCGTCGTGTAATGTGATGCGACACACGCCGCCCGTCATCATCCGCGACTTAGCGGACGTGTTAACATTCCGAAAGGGTTTGCGGGTTTGGAAAAATATTCGTCTTATGCCGGCTTTCTGGGCTTATGAGCAGATGACAGTAGTTATATATTCATTAAAATATATGTTATGTACACATTATATGTGTTATATGGTTTTTTACGCCATAAACGGGCAACTGTGCTGGTGGTCGATGACGAACGAACACCACCACCCATGAAAATTTCCAGAGGTAGGGTCTCTGCGAATGCGCTACCCGCTTTTAAGGAAAAAGGGATAAGGAAAGCATTTACGACTGAAAAGAAAGAAGGAATGACCGCGGAAGGGTGAGGAAATGGAAACGAGCCTCCGGTTATGTGTAGCTGTATTTTAAAGAAAATATAACCAGTATGGTTATATATTGAGGAAACGTTCGCTACGGGACAAATATTCAGCATATAATACAATTTGTACCTCAAGTGTGCAGTGACAGGCGGCGTGACGTCACTAACGCAAAGTGAGTTACGATGCTACGAGCCCATTGGCCATCGGCTGACATCGTCAGAGGTCGCTGCTTGCTTAACTGGTGTTTATTAGTCAAGTTGCCAGTGATACGGACTTGGTAATTCGGTTTGAAATCTTCTTAGAATATGTACCAAACATTTAAAAGAATATATTACATCTGGGTATATATATTATGATATATACTTAGGTATCGTTTTACTGATGTTTGTTGTTTTTACATTCATTTATTATTACGATATTCTATAGCCTATTAATTGCGTATTCTTTCATAAATGGAAATTTTAAGAGATATGTGCGTTCAAACAAACAAATTGTTCAGCTTTATATCAATAGTATAGACGTCTTATTTAGTATTTAATAGAGAAATAAACATAATTTAAAAAACCATCCCGATTAAAATATGAACTGATTGTACCAATTGTTAAAGTGAATTAAAATATATAAAATAACAATAATAATTAATCTATACTCTTACCAGAGAGGCTAAACAAACAAAAAAATACGCAAATCAAAAATAAGCCCTAAATAAAAACCATAAAAAACTGATATGTTAAAACGTCTGTCATCAGAAAGGACTACTCAATATGGAGTTGCAGTGGCATGTAGAGTCACTCGCGCTGAGTTTCAGGAGCCGCCATCGACAGCTGGAGTTACAATTCATATGAAAAAACTAAAAAATAAACAAATTTTTAACTTCTTTTTAACAATTCAAATCTCTACTAATATCTCTACTAATAAATGCTATAGTAACTCTGATCGTTTATTCGCTCTTCCTCATGCTTAAACCACTCAACCGATTTAGATTAATTTTGCTTCTTTAAGAGGACATAGAGTAGTTTTTATCTCAGATATGTAATGTACGGAATCCCAAGACTGTTGTGTCGTTTCCTTTGCTACGCCGACGAAGTCGGAGGCAAAAAGCTAGCATTATAATACTCTGTGAATAAACGTATTTCCCTTATTATAATTTCGTTCAATCCTCATTGGCGATATTAAATCTAAACTTTCTACTTATCGGCTTAGCGAACTTTCCACTCGGATCGTATAAATTTTTCAAACGTGACTAATCTTTTATTAACTTGAGTGTGTTTTGTTTCAAAATCGGCCAAATATACATAATTTTATAAGGTCGGCTTTGGGTGACGCCTAAATAAACTATGATTACGCTAATACGTATTCCGCTTCGCAAAGAAATATTATGTGAAGTTCGCACGATTCAAAGCTCTTTTATGTTATATTTTGAGCAGCGTAATAGACCTTTTTCTTAACATGCTTAATTGTATTCAATAAGGGAGAAGTAGTAAAGGCTCCTTGGATACATTAACATATAAGCCATTTGCAGATTACGCGGTACCGACGCAGTCACTACATCGACGGAGAATAAGTGGCCGTGCTGTAGTGAAAATTCTTCTTTGATCAGATAATTCACAGAACAATAAAAATAAATAAAACAATCATGTTAGTTGAGATGTTTTCATGCGGCCCTACTTTAAGAAAGTGAGTGCATCTTTATATTATAAGCCTGTTACCTGTTAATAATTTCGATGCTATTACTTTAAGGGATAAGGGATGGAAAGGGTTAATGTATAAAATATATAATGAATAAAGGATTAATGAGAGAAATAAAGGAAATGATTGGGAAAGATAAACGGGGATCCGGATGCCCAATTCAGTAGCATTCGTATGGTTCTATTTCACAATCTTCTGTGGGGGTGTGCCACCTTAGCTGGTGTTAGCTGACCCAATTCCTAGCGAAACGTGCTCGACTCCCACATTACAAACATTTAAAATTTAAAACTATTGCTGTACTAAAAAATGCCGTTCGACATTCCGCCAATTGAAAATCAAATAAACCGATACTTATAAATGCAATGTCATTGGAGAATTTTTAAATGCACTTGACCCACTTTGAGGTCTGGCTAAAGTTTGAAATCGAACCCGTATACACGGGCCGTGACCTGGAATGTGTACATTTTTAATTTCTTTTATTTAACTGTCATTGATGTTTTAAAATAACTAAGTGTTAATTGAAATTAAACTGATTTGCGAATTGTTGAATAGTTATTGGTGAAATGTTTTAAGTAATTCTTACATAAAATCACTTAAGCTGTAGGCACTTATTTCCATTTAGCCCATACCTTCGATCAATCCAAATGTTTGCACACACACACATATATATATATACATAGATTTTGACCCGCTGATTAAATACATTTTTTTACAAATTTATCTAATATATCAATACTCATTATCTGCAAATTATATATACGCTATAAAAATTTAGTTTAAGTAATGACGCAATACAAAAATGTTATCAGTCAGTTTGAACCTTAACCATTCCTTTAAGGAAAGGGTTGAACCTTATAAAATACCGTACCGTATAAAATAACATAAATTTTTCTTCCTACCTTCTTTTCGAAGAATTCCTTAACCTCTACGAATTAAATAAAAAATCTAGTCATTAATTAGATGAGCTTAACAATCCAAAGGACAAGAAAATAAAATAAAAAACATTGTAAGCTCGTAATTTCGCATTAAATACATATTATATCGTAGTAAGAGAAACCTAGAGAATCTGGGACATCGAACAGCAAGATAAAATCTCGCTGAGAGCTGTTCGGTATCGGCGGGAGATATCAATAGCTGTCTTTGTTTTTTATACAGACCCACAATTAGACGCGTGCTCTAATTCTGGGGAAATCTTTTATGTAACAAGTTTTAAATTGTGTTTATTGTAGTAGATTTATGTGTGAAATAATATAAATAATATCGTTTATTTTCTTTCAAACGACTACTTCGTTTAACTTTGATAACAAGATTCGTTCGGTTTTGCACGAGTATGATTATAGCCGATTCGGTAATTCCGCCTTTGTCATACAGATCGAATAAGCCGTTTTTGAGTGATAGAGTAAAAAATGCGAGATTATCCATATACTAGTGGATATATTGAAAATATATGGAAAATCTCCCAAAGCATGCTTGACTCCAACACTCAGACATACATGTGCCTAACAAAATATTTTCTTACAATTTTTCACTAACAGATAGCTGATGTAATAAGACAAAACTAACTCTACAAAGACGTTTTAGTCCAATAATCCACACATTGAGATTTAAAAGAAACACTCAATTACGCGAGTGGAACGGGGTGACGCAGCTAGTTCTTATGCGTCAGCTAGTTATTTCAGAGGTAAGTTATTTAGTCTTTTAATATGTCTTTAGCTAGAACCCTCGCCGTCACTCTCATGGTACCCACATATCTCTATAATAAAATTCATACAGATACGTAGAGGTGTTTGCGCGTGAAAGAGTAACAAACATTCATCCATGCTTGCAAACTTTCCCTTTTTAATATGAGTACGATGTACATCATTTTAGATTTTACTAACAAGCTAATTTCTTGTCAACTTAGGTATCTTCTAATGTAAAGTTTCCGCCAAGATTAGCTGTAGCTGGAATTCAACAAAGAGGAAATATTGTTTTTGTTTGTTTCTACCAAATCAACTTAAAAACTACTGAATGGATGTTATAAAAATTATTCTACCATTAGACATCTACACATTTTCGACTAGCTGTGCCCAGTGGTTTCATATTCGCCAAAAATGATGTGATAGCGATGCAGTTCCTGAGATTAGCGAGTTCAAAAAAGTAAACAAACGCTATTGATATCAAGTACAGATTAATATACGCTATTTTTATACCAATTTAATCGGGCCTTAACAAGGGCAAGCTACACTTTGTTATTTTTAGAATTCTACGAAGAAAAACAACAATTATTTAGCATTTTAACTAGGTAACATTTTTCAATATTATTTAGTTTTTACTAAACAAAAGCTAAAGCTATGTATAATGTATATTGAGTTTATAACGTCACTAAAACAATAAATATACTAGAGACTAAACTGTAAAACATTTTTGTGTAGACAGCTCATATCATTGTTATTTACGCACAGAAGGTGAACATTGTAATATAAAGTAAGGAGAAACATTCCTAGGTGTGGGCGGTTGAGTGCTGTTAATGAAAAATAACATAAATGTTACGAGGTTTTTGTAATTATTTTATTAATTTCACGCTAGCGGTCTGCCCCGGCTTTACCCGTGTACATAGCATACCACTCTCTTATTGCTATTTACAGCGATTTCTTAGACACTTGTAAGAGAGCGACTCATCTCCTATTTTCACTAAGTTACGTGTAGTAGAAAAAGCAGATATAGTTCCTATAGAGCCAGTTACTAGTCCATTTAATTAAAATTTAATTTAACTCCGTTCCATAGCCTAGTTTTATTCCTTTCTGTTTTTACAATAGTTCTCCATTTCTCTGGTCCGCCCAGGGCTGTATCTGTAAAGTACAGTCATCAGCAGGCTGCGGCAGGTGTCCCATAGCACATTGAATTCTCACAAGGGCCTCTGCTTACATAATAAATAATAATAAGACCATTTATTCTGAACTCAAACAAATTTCATAGGTATTGTATACATTTTGTTCAATCAGGAATTCAGTTTTACTTGGTAGCTGGAGGAGGCCTATGCCAGTAAAATTAAAATGCCCAGTCTGAAATATTTTTAATTAAATTTTACATTTTGTTATTACTTAAGAGTAGTAAAAAATAAATAAAATTCAAACTATTTCATTTTCAGTTATCAAACTTAGTTACAGAGTTGAGATAATTAATATATTTTGTTACCTTATTTCGGCAGTGACCGTAAAACGGAGCACCTCTTAGGAGCGCGAAAAAATTTTCATTTTGTTCTTATTTTTGCTTTTTCGCGTTTATCTCAGTTTTGTTTCTATAATCGTTGTATAATAGGGCAAATTTTTCCATAGTGTCCAATCTAAATATATATCCATATAATAAAGCAGCAAGTAGGTCGTTTATTGCCTTCGAGTTATATTTATCTAAATATATACACAGATAGATAAACGCGAAAAAGCAAAAATAAAATGAAAATCTATATATATATAATAGGTGATGAAATAAGTTGATAGATGATGGTGGTGGGATGAAATTTTGTACATTTATAACGAATGAAAAGTGGAATTTACTATTTTACAATTTTTCGAAGGTTTCCTAATATACCGATCTAAAACATAGCTTCGGCAAAGCGAAAGAAGTGAGTTTTAATTCCGTCTTACGATTAAATTAAACGTAAATCCCTCTAGCCAATAGTCCTTAAAGTTTATCACTCCTCAGATTCCTATAGGAACCATCATCATCTTTGACTACGCGGGCGCAGCCGCAGGCAGAGAGCCAGTTACCTATAAAGTAGCATAACTAGTCTAAAGCCGGAGATCTACTTAAAAATGTATAGCCATGTGACTGGGGGTCATTGTTCGGTGACTCAGGCACGTACCAACCGTATAGCGCTAATCTTTAGCGTTGGGACCAATTCTCGTAAAATCCTTCTATTTCAGGCTTTTCACGTTGAAAAGCTAACACCTGGAGCTAATAAAATGTTTTAAAGAATCGTGAAACTTACGTATTCTTTGCTATAAACGGATAAACTACTCGTAGTACTCGTGTACAGTAACAAGTTTTCCTATATTATATAGAGGAAACTCTTGTATTTTGATATGTTTGTAACGTTTTTACACAAAAACTGTTTGACCGATTTAAAAAATACTTTCACCATTAAAAAGGAACTTTACTGAGTAACAAAGGCTATATTTGTACAAAAGCGAAGCCGGAGCAAAAAGCAAGTAATTCCTAATTTAAACACGTACTGCCCTATCACAAAATGTAACTGTACCCTAGTCATATCAAATACTCAAGAAAACATTCAACTTACTTTTACTGTAAACAATATCACGCTTTATACCGCGTGATTACACGAAGTTTGCAAAATGACGACAACGCGCATATTTAATCGTCCCAAAATTGTGTTAAATCAACATTAGACAATCTTATATGAAAAGTAGGATAAAAAAAGTGGGCCATTATAGTCTCACATGTCGCCTTGGGAGCGATGAAACTCCAAGTTAATTTTACGTTAAGGTCATCGTTCGAACTTCGGCCATAGATCAGGCGTGGCAGACATGCTCGCCCCGCGGGTGCGCCTGTGATCTGGCGATACAAGCGTCTCGGGAGACTCTTTTGTTATGCACTAGATAGGGCCTTTGGAGCCGTCAATAGTTCTTAATGGATTGCGTTGCGGCGCTTCTTTTGTTTTTGTCCTTTGAATGGAAAAGAGTATCTGTCCTGTTAAAGAATTGGCTTTGTGTACAGGCGTTGCTGAGTTCCATCGACTTTAAATGTCTTTGAATAGAGGACTATGATTAGTTAATAGCTTGTATTAAATGACAATTTACCCTCAAAATATAAATCATAATAGGCTGGTAACTATGATGTAAATACTACGTAATTCAAACTATGTAACTTCGGGCTCTGTATTACTAATTTACTTGATATTATTTCACGTCTCAATGTCACGTTATTTTAAGTTATTGGATTTATTCTATGAAATGCAAAGACGCGTGTAATATAAGTCTTTGCTATATTTGTAGGATTGAAAAGATGAAAGAAGAACAAGATCACCTACAGTACCCGCACTAAGCTAGCCTGTTTCGAGGGCACTGACATGAATTACATAAAAATTATTGTATTAATGACGACGATGAGTAAATAATAATTTATTGCATTGTAAAGTAAATCTTCAAAACCAATTACATGTTTGCTTGTTTCTTAAAGTACGTATTGTTAGTAATTAATAAATGTAAAATAAATCTTTCTTTGCAAACCATACAATTGGATTAAAATTAAGGTCTAAAGCAATTCGAAACGTATATTAACACGTTAATCCCTCATAATGACTAGAGCATACCCGTTACCAGCGGCACCAAAGATATGTATCAAAAGAAATGAACGCTTGTACATTCGCAGTGTCATTAACAGCATTAGAAAGGAGTTCCCAGCTTTGAGGTGTGTTCGCAGTAATTATAGTTGTTTGTGGAAGTGTGACGTGGAGCCAAGCACCCTTGAAGCAGTTGACATGTTCCATACTATCCTAAAAGAGAAAGCTCTTTGCGAGTACATGCTGTGAAGTTTTATTATTTTTGATGACAATGAGTGGCTGTTAGCGTGCACCTGTAGCGTTGCCCTAATTACCTAATTATGGCTCGAAAGTAGATTGCTTTGTGTTTTTATAGCTGTGGGGTTATGTAAAATATTGTATATCTGGATATTGTGCAGTATAGTCTGGTTCAGTAATTATTATCTATGAGGTAGCTGTCGTCCTGACAGTCGTAGGATGAAATAGTCAATTTTGTTAAATTTCTATTTGAGACACTAAGGGGATGGTTGCCATACCATCAGTATGAAGTAATACTGAGATGCAGTTCCTGTTGTATCAATTAGCAAAAAATGCGCAATATGCTATGAAAACTCGGAAGAACTCGTTAATGCGCCCTTTACTCCGCTCAGACATCACGCTCTGTTATGGCACATAAAACCAATTACCAGCTTCCTGGAAAATGAAAATTACGACGAAAAAAGATTCAACGAAACGAAAATTTTTTTTTTCAAGAAACGATTCAACGAAACGAAAATTTCCATGAAAAAAATTCCTCAAACATTGAAGATGTTTGTTCCAATATCTACTCATCAAATATATTATGTTGACTGAAGTGTCTTTCAACTTTTCAACTTCAACAACTCTGAAACGTTAATCGAATGACCTTGTTGTTCCTTGCCAAATACTCTTCAAATTAGTCCGGCGTAAGAACGAATTTCAACATTTCCTTTAACCAACACGGAGCTTTGCGTCATTCTTAAAACTTCCACGTTCCAGCGAAACATATAACTTAAATCGAAACTTACAGTCAGGAATTCTTTCGGTTTATCATTTGCATAAGTCTGGACGCGGAAGCCGTTCGAGTGTGTTTAAGAGGCGTGGATATCGCCTCGCTTAATTTGTATCCATTACATCTGCTTGAAGAGGTATGAGAAGGATACAAAAAATGGAAATGCCATGTTATTAATATCGACAGGCAACAAGTGGTATTTTCTGGTGTAATTGGCTAGCTGGATATGAAAGAATTCACATGTCTCTAAATCCAATACGCCTGGTTTTGAAATTGAAATGAAAGTAACGTTTTAATTGGGTGTGGGCTACTCCATTTTTTTTTAGAATTATATTGGCAGTGATCAAATTAACTCAGTGTTTTGATGTTTTGACTACGATTTAAATGCAGGATTAGAAAATTACCGGGATTTAATATTTTTATATATTTAGATTTTATATTAATGTAAAAGGTTGTTATAAAGAGTAAGCGTATCTAAGATTATGCTGTGACACGTCTGCGTTAAGATGTAGACCTACAACAAACCTACCTCGATGGTTTTTGGTCACCAAAGACAATCCTACGAATATATCAACCATTTTGAGCATAACCTTAGACGCTACGAAGCCAATATTTATCTGAAAATGAAATGCTTTCAGAACTATCATTGGATGATTTTTTTATCTTGTGTGATTCCACTTGCATGATTTAATGCACCGATTATCTTTATACGATTGAATTTGCATTCTAGACAGAATAAGGTATGCCTCACTGTTTCATTAGCGTAGGTATAGCATTTCACAGAGCGTATCATATACATTTTTATTTGAAACGTATGTTTATATTCCATATACCAAAATAAATAGAACTTTGAAAGTTTCTTAATATCTCTCTGTTCCGTGAAATATAAAGTCGAGGTTCCATTCATCTACAAGCAAATGTTTCTTAAGTAATTCTTTGGGAGAAACGTGCCCTCCAAATGTATTACACGCCACGTCTTTGATTCCAGGAATTTTCTTCCTACACTTTTAATATTTAAGCTTCAATCTTTCTTTCTTTAATTAATAAGAAATATATATTAATATCAAATTGTGGTGCGGAATAGCAAGCGTCTACTAAATGTAGCTAAAATGGTAAAATAATATAAGGTCTAAAAAGCGAAATACGTAGAACTGATGATGCAGGAGTGAGTTTTCATGTGGGAGTCGAGCACGCTTCAGCATGAATTGGATCAACTCGCACCGGGGAAGTACCACACCCTAGAAGACCGTTTTTTCCTCACCCTACCCAATCCATTCTTTCTTTCGCGTCGTCAACTCTTTCTTTACCCTTTATCCCGAAAGTAATGTACTACTCGTACATTCGCAGAAGCATTCCCTCTGCGAATGTGATCGTGTGTGGCGATGGTGATCGCTTACCATCAGGCGAACCACCAGCTCAGTTGCCACCATCTATAATGCAAATACAATAATCGACAGTGACCATAAATCCCTCTAATCTTATTCGCAATTTGTGTCGCATCAACCAGTTAGTGTCAAAACTGTTCCCTTCACGCGTCACGTCACGATGCGGTAATGGACAGATTAGCGCACCATTTGTCATTAGACGTCCGATATCGTCCGTCTTGGACTCTGCGACGTCTCCGCAATGGGTCGCGTGACACGTCACGTGAATACGACGTCGAATTAATATTAAAGCTTTGGGTAAAAAACTTTCTTGAATCTGTCAAAGTAGTTGAACAATATTGATATCGCTTTTTTGTGAATTTTAGATGACGTTGGACAAATATAGTGTAAAAAAAGGTCACCCATGTCGCGTCGTGTATTAAATTGAAATACATGTTAATGTTATTATAAACCTATAATTTTCTATGTGGAACAAATATTTATCAAAAGAAGAAAGATGCAACTGACTTATAAATTATCAAAATCATGTTAGCAAGATGAATATAATACTAAAATGAATATTTCCATAGATATGTAACACGCATTGATAACTAAATAAGTATCGTTATAGTCTTTTATAAGTTGATTGATCGTTTTTCTTCATTTATTTATCACCGCCAGAGTTCAATCTAATGGTTTCAGCTATTGCCGATAGCTAAGGAAGAGTAATTGTGATGTTAATAGTATCTTAAAAGAATATACCAATCTAACAGCTTGTTTCTAGAATCCATTAGTTACTTCAATTAATGTAGATCGTAGTCGAAAATATTTTATAATAAGGAATGAATGGAAGCATACTCTCTTTATAATTACTATTTATATAATTTCGGAGCATTTAACTCAAGATATAAATATAGTTTACTAGCTGCGTCCCGTGGTTTCACCCGCGTAAGTCCGTATCCCGTAGGAATATCGGGATGAGAAGTTGCCTATATGTCATTCCAGCTGTCTACGTATCAAATTTCATTGTAATAGGTTCAGCAGTTTTTGCGTGAAAGAGTAACAAACACACACATCCCATTAGTAGGATAGTAGGATGTTTGAGACATAGCTAGTCAGTTAATATTAAATGTCTAAGATCCCGTTTTCTTGAAAGTACTTTAGGATTCCTAGCAATATATAATAAGATGAAGCGAATAACTTATTTATAATAACGGAAGGTTTCGTTGAAACGATCTCAAGCCACGTGCACATATTTATAACCGACTACATTAAAAGGAGGAAGATATCAATTCGACAATACTTTTTTGTTTGATATCCCATGACTTTCAAGGCACCAGCTTTCGAATAAAATCGTTCTTTTTTATTCGAAAGCTGGTGCCTTCCACGTTGTTCCAATTAAAGTTTGGTTTAGTTCGGACTATTTGAAGGTGGTTCTGTTTTTTGTTTGAAATAATTTTTAAAATAGTAGGTCTAAAAATGGGATATGAAACCTCTGTGCGTGTCTCTTCTTTTAGCATGAATATTTGTTCATCATCTCTTCAGTATCCAAAGAACATCTAACCGGTCCATTCTCAGTGACAGCACTTATATGCTAAGCACAGCAGATGGGAGAAGATCCACCATCCGTGCTGTAAAAAGAAAGGTCTAACATTTCGCTGTTATTCTGGCAGTCATTTATTCTAAATCACTATTAAAAGAAACAGAGTCCTGCATTAGCGTGTATCACACTAGAACATTCATCGTTTTAATTGCGGCAGGAATTTATTCGGTTTTGTGATTTCCCCGGAGGCTCCGTTTTGTCCACGTCACAGATTAACGTTACACTAATGTTTATTTGGACGCTGTTTGCGGCAGTAAGGTAACGTGGTTTATTAAAAAACTTATTCTGTGGCTTGCTTTTTAGTTCCAGGCTCTGGTTTAGTATTGTTATTGACAGGCGATGAAGATATGAGGGTAGTTTAATTTGTTATGACATTCTCATTACCCGTGTTGTTTTCATAACATTAACAGTGAAAAGATCGAAGTGGTTTTTCAATATAAATGTGAAACGTTACTTCCGATAATACCTTTTATATTGTCTATCCGCTGTACGCTGATCTTATCAGTTTCGATAGTCTACTATTGCATTGATTATTGTCAATTTCTTTGTAAAATTAAAAAAAAAAAAAAAAACAATTGTTGGTATGTTTATGTTTGTGTGTTTTGTATATGTGTGTGTGTACTTATCTAAGACTTTCCGAAATTGAGAATGAAAAGGCAACATTCGAAGTTCACGTAAACAATATAAAATGTAACGGACTTAAAATAAACCGAAACGATAAAAATGTTATGTTAGGAGCGAATAACTTTATGTGGGCCGGAATGAGCCCCGAGCGGGGCCTGCGGGGCCTGTCCCACATTGATTGTTTAGGACCTGCCCATCGACTGCTGCTGATATTACGTTAGTTTCTGTTACTATCCGTATTGTTAAATTGGTCTTTCTTATCTTATTTATTATCTTTTCGTTGGACAGAATTGATATATTTATGTTATTTGTTCTAGGAGCGTTTGCCGCTATGATCAGTACGTGACTGTTTTTACATGAAATACGTTCATACGTTATAAATATTTATGTAAATTTGGTTAATCATATTTCGTTTTACATTAGGTATTACTTTACTTTTGTTAACAAAGTCGTTTACTTTAACTAATAGAACCACTTCAGTGTCTCAACACAGTTTCATATCAAAATGATTAATTTAAACAATGTTGATCATCACTCTAAAATCGACCAATGGTTGTCAAACTGTAGCGTAATTCATTTTGTTTATTTATGCTACCACACACAGTGTCACACAAGTATCTACTGTGTTCTATCCTATAATAATACAAAAAAGAATAGCTCATGCGGTCACTACAGTTTCACCTCCCACATTTGATAGCGAGATAAAAATCCAAATGTGTTTACCCTCAACCCAAATCGCGCCGGGGTAGATAGGGCCATACAGACCTACGTGAGGGTTGGCGGCGATGAGCACTCGGCTTCTAGCGCTCATATACCTTTTATTAATGATAGGGGTCTATGGGACCACAGAGCGATGTCTTTTTGGATTGCGTAGATAACAATGCTAGGGTTGCAGCGAGAGACTGTACAGTACGAGGCTCAGTAATATTTAAGTAGACTAGATTTCGGTCGTGGTTTTGCTTGTATTAAGGTTAGAAAAGCTATAACAATCTCTATGGCAAAGCAAGCGAAAAAGTTATCTTAGCGTCACTTATCATGCTGCAGATGTTGGATGTGCTTTGTCGACCTGTTACGGAGTTATGCGGTCAATATCTCCCTTTTTATTTATTCTTCCGAAGAAACGAAATGTGGCCTACGTCGTTTTGTAAGATAGGATCTAAAGACTATTTGCATATTCACGAATATATAGACACTTTGAAATTAATGAATAGATGAAAATAAATATTTGGGCATGGAAAGAATAAACAAACATCCAGCAATTGTTAAGCACAGGAATATTTGCTAAGATAAAGAGACAGCTGTAAAACTTACTTGGTAGATGTTGGCGAAATCTGCGCTTGATGAAAACCGATTTCTTTCGCGTCACCGCGAATTCATTGGATTCAGTTTAGGCGTGGCTTTAGACATCAGAATGTGTACATACTTTTGAATGCATGGAAATATCAACCAATCAATGAAAATAATGAAAATTTAATATCACATATCAAATATATTTCACAAAAGTACCAACTAAAAAGTGTCAACTATAGAAACAAAACCAAGTCGACCATTGTTTCTCAAGTATAAAAAGCTTGTCTGTCGGGTTTAGTAACTATTTGTTATTTAGGTTATCATGGTTTCTCTTCTTTGCCACAACTCGTGGTAGATTAGTAAGTCGGCCACGACACTTTCGCTGAGAGATCTTTCTATGATTATCAGATCGTTTTATTAGAACCATCACATTCACATTTGATTGTGACCACGTCGCTAATGTGTGTGCTAATTTTTCGCTCAATGAAAGAACGGTTCTTTTGAATATATGCAAGCTATCAGAATAACCTCAAATGGAATTGTTTGAGTGATTCCGATTTTCATCTGCACTTTTTGGCATGTTTTCACCATTGTAGAACCAAAATAAGACCAATTTTAAATTTATTTTGTACGTAATCATGTTCGGTTCCATTAATAGGACCAATTTCACGTAATATTTTACATTGTCATTATGAAACCGCTGCATTAAAATGGGTTACAAATTCTCTTATACTTTTAAAGTATTTCCACGTTCGGTTTTGTTTGCTTATATTGAAGCTACTAATAGGGATAAAGGGAAGATATATTTTTGTTTGTAGTTACCACATAGTTTTGCTAATAATTTGTTTTTAATGTAAGTTTATTAAATGACAATCTTATAACACATACTCCATCCAAAATAAACCTACAGACATGTATTAAAAATCCTCCTATCCAAGAAGATTCTTGGGATCCCACTGAATGGGCTCCGAACCCGTATTTAGGGTCACCGACAGATATGAACCACACTATCCTTTGCATCGAACCTTAATCGTGTAACGCTTGACTCTATAATGGCTATTAATCAGCAAATACCATTAGCTCTGTTATCCGCACCCATTCATTACGTGACTTACTTGTTTCCTTATATCTTTACTAGATTATTCGAAATTATATTGCATATTGTCTTGATTCGAGTCTTTTGGAAAATTATAAATAGTTAGTTAGTGTAATAGTTTTTCCAAAATGAATCCAGTTGATTTGGAAATCACAAAGAACACTTAAATAAAAATACAGTTTTCACATACACGGATGTTTCAAACGAATATATATTCTACTAACATTATAAATACGAAAGTTTGTAAGGATGCGTGTGTGTGTTTGTTACTCTTTCACGCAATTAGTACTGAACCGATTGCAATGAAATTTGGTGCGTAGACAGCTGGACAACTGGAATAACACAGAGGCAACTTTTTATCCCGATATTCCTACGAGATACGGACTTTAGCGGGTGACCGCGGGGCGCAGCTCATATTTAAATAATCGTAACAGAAGGCAGTTGATTGATAGATCATTGCAAAATTATATGTAAAGACGCTTCAGAAATAATAAGGACATTATTAAATTAGGACCTTATAACTCAAGCTCTAACAAAACAACTAACAACAATAAACCTAACCTAGAATGTACCCGTCGACTTGTAAGCACAACATTATATGATCCCAAGTAAACATTTGTGAAATACCGATTTATTAAATCTTCCAACAAGAAAACAGTTCGCATTTAAGGTTTATGATTCTATTATACTTTACTTTCTTACTCTTGATTGAAGGAAATTAACTTACAAGTACGGATTGACAGAATTATTTTTATTTCTACTTCTCCTATTTAGTCATCAGATCATTAGTAAAAGTGTATTTGAATATTCTATGTATACTTATTTTTAGCACATATCACTATATAGTATAAAACAAAGTCGTTTTCACTGTAACTATGTCCCTTTGTATGCTTAAATCTTTAAAACTACGCAACGGATTTTCATGGGGGTTTTTTTTTGATAGATAGAGTGATTCAAGAAGAAGGTTTATATATATCTATAATTCTACTCCGAATTAAAAGCGTACAAAGCCCCGGGCAAAAGCTAGTTATGAATAAACTCGTTAGGAGAGAACGAAGTTTTGTAAAAAGTGAAAACAACTACAAGTATTAGGGTGTGTATAAATAGAAAATGGATTTGTATCGGAACATCGAGTACTCGTTCTGTTTAATTTTATCGAACCGCTCCTCGGACACGATCCACGTTTTGTTACGACCTAAATTATTTTAAAACCAATAAGCGTATTTGTGTAACAATTTACAGAGCAAAAAGTCGCGCGGGCGCCACGATGCTGGCTTTATTGCAAAAGGTTCGAACCAAAATTTAATGCATGGTTAAGGCGAAAATATTACCGGTAAATATTCAATCGTTACGAGCATCGCGCCGAACCGAGCGTCGAGCATACGCAGGAGTACACAATACATTTCAAATGCTGTTGGAAACTGCGCCTTTGCTTAAATTGTATACATATTAATATTCGTAATATTCGTAAATTGTAATACATAACACGTACAAAGTAAGGATCACGTGAATGGAAAGCATCAAAAAAAAAACTTACAAATACTTAAAAAGAAAGAATTAGAAACATTACATAGAAATTCTCGAGAAAATCTCTTGAGTAGAGATAACCGAGCCTCAGAATAGATATCGATCCAGTTTATTTTAAGTGTATCTCTATTGATCGCTCTAAATTTGAATTATGTTACACGAATAGTTACAATGTCATATCCTACTTATATTAGAAACGCGATAGTTTGTATGTATGTTTGGATGGGATGGATGTATGGAACACGCAGAAACAGCTTATCTATCGTATGTGTACCTGTGTGTGTGTCTGTATCTGTATGAAATTTAGTACCATTTCTCACCCGGGTACCACGCGAGTGACGCTGCGTGACAGCTAGTAGTGATATAATCCTGGCGATGTAGCGAAAAGTCTCAACAATTTGGGTTCTTTTAATGGTAAAAGCATCTCTAAAGCGTGAATAGCTGACGGACGTGAACTGTGAACTGAGTCAGGAAATTGGTGATGTTGTTACGTTCCCGCGCTTTGAGAGAATGTCGTCGATGGCTCCTTGCGCTGTCGGGTATTCGTCACCGGACTGTGAGGGTGAGGGAATGGAGAATGCACTTGTCTTGTACAGCCGCTGGCGAGTGGCGAGCGTTCTGCGAAGTGTGTTTAATCCTACACGGCAATGTGCATGTAAAAGTTTTGTATATACGTTTAATACGAATGAATTAGTTTTGATCTTTAATGCTCTAAACTTTACAAGTATAGATTTGGTCTTAAAAGAAACATTCGGCAGTTATAAAGGTCAGGTTGAAAACAGTCATAATTTTAACGTTAACGTTAAACGTTACGGTGGAAAGCCTATATTACATATTGTAAAGTTTTCTTTAGAAGAAATAAGTTCTGCTTCAAAAGGGACACGATACACGCATTCCTTGACAATAGACCTCATTTGCCACGTATTGCCTAGGACCTAGCATTCTTCGATATAGGTTACAAGGTGCATATACAGCCAGGTCGCACCATAGGAGCCTCTTATTGATTGTCGCGGCGCGCAGTCGCAACACAAGTCAACCCTTAAACACAACCTCCCATCCATTGCTGAATCATAACTTATAGAAATTTCCGAAACATTACAAACAGGCGATGGATGTTGAACACTCAAATTATCTCGGATATTGGCTGCGAACGGCGACGGTGAAGCTTAATACCTGTATATGCGAATTGATTCCTGTGGCCTGTTTACATTGCGGATTGTGTATGACGAACTCACAGCGAAGTTGGATACAGTTGCGTAAGTAACGCCTAACTGTACACTGAGTAAATAACATCAAAATGATACTGAATAAATAAAGCAAACTGATATCTAGTGAATATTAATGTTTGTAACTTTAGCCAAGTTAAATGTTATTTCTCGGTATATTATTACAATTTACCGAATATCCGATAATTTATTAAAGGTGTCGATCATTTATGAAGTTTATTTATAATCAAAGATTTGTATGTTTTTTATTTATTTGTTGCAATGTCAATAGTAAACGAATATTTCATATCTTTTTTCATAGCCTACTTCTGTATCGAATTTCAGTGAATACATTAGTAGAAATCATTTTGCTGGTACAAGTTCTAACCGCATACTAAGTACAATAAACCAAATTTATCAGTTTTATAAGGTCACTAGCGGTCGGCTCCGGCTTCACCCATGATACATATATAGCCTATAGGCTTCCTCAATAAATGGGCTATCTAACATTGAAAGATTTGTCAAATCGGACCAGCAGTTCCTGAGATTTGTGCGTTCAAACAAACAAACAAACAAACTCTTTATAAAACAAACAACGGCTTTATAATATTAGTATATTAGTATATATAGTAAAAGAATACGAAAAAGTGAGAACTCAACAGAACAGAGTAATTTTAAAGAGCAAGAATTTCGACAAATTTCTGAAACTATATTTCGTTCAACGCTCGGTCAGAATTCAGCACTTATCCATTGTGCTAAATCGGCGTTAGAACGGAACATTCTCGAAATATGGTGAGTGTTAATGGCGACGTGGCTGGCCCGGATCCCACGGCGTCTGATTGACACTAACCGATCTAATACATTCCAATACGTGAGACTTCGCAGAGCGCGATTTGAAATATTATTCCAGGATGTATAACTCTTGAAATGTACATGATTTCTTCGTTTTAACTAGTAAGATAACATTTAAATTTTAAATTCCACGACCCCATTTTGTGTTGTCGGCCATCTTGAATTGGTAATATGACGTAGTGTGTATTTTACCAGTCAAACCCTGTCATTTAAACCCATATTGGGGGCGTCTTGATAAAATATTTAAATAGACATAATGTGTTGGCAGCCATCTTTGAAAAATTTTCGTCAAACACTGTTAAGGACTATTGAAGAATCTCTATTTCTATCTATATCGACTAAGGAAACTCGCTTTCAATTAAAAAAAACCGCAGCGAAATCGGTAGATCGGTTTGAGAACTGCTCGAGCTCGCTTGAGCTCGCCGCAGGCGGTTGGGCGGCTGAGTGACCAGTCATCCTTGCTTCAAATATTTATACATATAAAGTATCAGTACTTAGGTGGCTATCTCGTAGTTTTAATTAGATCAAAAACAAGCTAAGTAATAAAATTATTGTTCGAATCAGAACGCGCTAAATTACGCTATATATAAATTCACAATTGGAAATGAAATCCAATAACGGAATTTTATGGAAAATATAAAATTCAATAAGGTTGACTTTTATAGTTGGAGATGAAAGTATTCTTGATGAGACGGCTTGAACTCGAACTTTCAGTGAACTAGGAAAATATTGTGGAGTTTTGCGTGATTACTTTCGGTATTTTGAAGTTGAAATTAAATAATAACCCGGCTATTCAAGAGCAGACCCATACTTATTTATATAAACAATTTTCATTTTTAGTTTTATAAAATTTTTCAGAGAACTGAATGAAAATTATGATGTGGTGGGATTCGAACCCGCGTCCGTCGCTGTAGCAGCCGCAACCGGCAACCTATTGTCATTTTTCTCAACAATCGAATTTCTGTTATTCTACCAGTTCTATGTGTCTAAAGGGGCACCTTAATTCATCTATCGAGACCATAGATAATATGTCTTATATTTAGATATCTATGATCGAGACGATTGACATCTACCTCAATAAGTATGAAAGATTACTTCCATGATTACTATATAATATTGTTGTAACAAAGCCTTTGTTGAATTTTTATTAAATAGCATTAAAAAGGGTGGCTGAGGCCGAGCGATATCATGGTGCGCCAGAGAATTTTACTTATTTTTTTTAAGTATTTTACTCTGACGATGACGGTTTTTTTAATCCAAAAAGGCTGAGTAATAGAACTAACTGAGTTCGTTTTTCAATTACAATTCTATGATATAAAATAACATGTAATTTTGGTGTTTATTAATTCATCAAGTTTTTAATCAATGAAATAGAACAGTAGATGTTTAAATAAAGAAATTCTCGTTCCTCAAAGCATTTCACTAAATAAGGACTATATTTAGAACTTGTAACTTCAGACAAGCGCCACTGTTATGTGGCAAGAAATACGCCATGCGGTAGTGTGAATAGCTCCACTGAAAATGTTATAGAACCACAGAGCATCGGAGGCGAGTCATAATGTAAATTAGCATTTGAAAAGAGTATCTCGTTTTGCTCAGAATAAATAGCTTCACTTCCCAGTTGTAGATGACGACGCAAAATGATTGCAAAGTGTGTTTGAATAAATTTGATTTAATTCGCGAATTTCGTTAATTGAGGCGGAAATTGCGCGATTGTCGCTGTGTATTAGTATAATTCTAAGTGAATAGAAGCATTTCGACTTAAAAGAGGTTACTGTTATGGATAATATAAAGGTTTCATTTATGAATATTAATGCTACTGCACAACAATTAATATACTTTAATATATTTTGAGTAAAAAACTGAACCGTCTTCCAATTTTCAGATCTAGACCAATTTTAAATGAGGCCACATGGTAGACACTAGCCTTAAATTAAAGAACAAATCTAAAAATCAGTTTACCATCAAAAGTTTATAAGGTAACAAAGGTAGGTATTCAAAACAATAGAGACCATTTGATAATCCTTTTTTTTAATAGAAAAAATCAATCACACGTGCGCGATATATGGCGAAAGATACAAGTTCGAATCCGATGATCGAATTTTTTCTATTCTTTTTATTTTTTAAATATTTGAAAATTGCTGTCATACTTTCAGACTTATATTTGTATACTCAATATAAACACAAAAGGTAAGATCAACTAGACTTTTCAAAATCTTGTTCATTGCCATCAACATAAACTATGTATACTACCAGGTGGTTCAGAATTCTCATTAAAACGATCATAATAATTGCGTTTCCTTTGTCACATTCAAGGCGTATCACTAATTACGTTTAATATCAATCTTGATAGCCGAATAGCAACCACAATTAGCTCTGATTAACCCTCCGCACCAAATAATAGCTGTATCTCGCGAGATCTGAGACGTGCGCCGCGACATTAATTAATTAGGCATATTATTCAGTATTTACAAGTAGTTCCGTCGCTAATCTGACATGTAGCCGCTTATCTATTCATTTTTATCTATAAATAGACCTATTTGAGGTTCAAATTTCAAATTTGTTTATTAATTCAAACACTTAACCTAACCTTATAGCTAGGTACATCACTGTAGCAGTACAAATAGGTATCAAACAATTAAGGTTCAAGACCGATATCTTTGCTAGGTTACAGAGTAACCTGTATTACAGATATCAGGTTGAGATCTCGGAGTGAAGGGTCCAGCGTCTTAATACGTATGTCAAGCATTGTTCAAATTCAATATATTTATTTGCAAGAAAGTAGTTTAAAAATGAGAGTTATTAAATTTATCCATTAAAGATCGTTATATAATTTTGCTGAGTACTTGAAATAGTGTTTAATGTTATCTATTTCAACGAGGTCTGTCTGAGGCGTAAGAGATCGGTTTGATTTGGTAAAAAATGTTTTGCCATTGATGATAAAGTGAGATAAGGTTAACGTTAAAACTGTGTTATAACGGTTCAAAAGTGCTTCTATGAGAAGATTATTTAATAAATAAATATTAGATTTTTGTTTAAGTTTGATATTCTTGCTAAATTAATTTGGAAAGAAATGTTACGTTTACTGGTATTAAAAATTAAAGATTAAATAGTAAGTATTCAAAATTAAAGACCCTTGAAATAGAAATGTAAGATACAATTCTTCAAGATTCCCGTAAAGTGAAAAGTTAACTATAAACATGACGACCTAATAGTGTCTATTTAAATTATATAAAATAAACGAGCAGCATATAAATATTGACTTACCGTTCCTACAATATTCCTCTTTGGTTTTTCAATAAAAGCAAGTAAAATTACTTCGTTGACGCAGCTTCTCTCATCGTTTCTTCGCGAAGTTAGCAGTTTTTGTGCTTCGCTTACGTACCAGCGAATTGCAATTTAAACTTTCCTGTATTATTACGCAGCTATACGCTTTCTGTTTTTATAACTCTTTCGTTAGTCAACTTCGTGGTGAATTACGAGCGTAATCAATTCTAGATAAGACATCGTTTGTCAGAGTCAAGGTCGATTTTTTCGACTACGATGGTACGGTACATGGGCTTGATCTTGCTGGAATATTCTCTTTATGCGTGGTTTGTAATAAAATTTGTTGCTTTTTATGGTTAAGGCATGATAACAAAAATTACTATGAAGATATTGAAGAGCAACATTCCATACTCTAAGGTATAATCTCTAAAGCTCCTATAGAATATGTTGAGAAATTTTAACATTTAGCGTTCAGATTGAATCGCAGAATGGAACTGTGTAAACACAATGTACGCTGCACACAGTAAGCGTGACGTTGGTCTGAATTGTCAGCTTTTCCCAGTCCCCATCCTCTCTCCGTCTTTACTCACATTGCCAAGACGAGGTGCGGTCCGTTACATTAATTCTCCATTTACTTACTAACACTCTGTTACCTAAGCGAGGAGCCTAGATTTTAATAATGCTTGTACTTCAAGTATGAACACAAAATTACTTTACAAGACCAAAATTTTACACACGAGTCCATGCGGGCTGTATGGGCAGTTTTAATTAAAACCCCCGCAGCCCCTCGCTCTCCCCCTCAGCCCCCTAACTTCATGTACAATTTTCCGCTTTACATATTCTGATATTCAAGATGGAGTTGCTGCAGTTGTGATGTTAATACAGAGAAAGCTCCCACTTCAACTCGAGTTTATTTTATTTGAGGTCAAGTGGAGGAACTGCGTGAATATTTAAAATTAATAATTGTTTACTTAAGCTCCTGCTCGTTTTGTGATTTCAGATGGGAGTATTTATGTCTGAAATAAAATACACGAAGTGACGTTTCTTAGTTTGTGTACTTAGTAGTTGTGACAAATGGGACTGAGATTACATTTGATGTTTGAAAAACATACCAATATAAAAATATCCTAAACTTCTACAAAGGGAAAGTTCTAAATTTTATTTAAATTGGTTATTTAAACTAAGATTGATGATTAATATTTATTTATGTAACGTTCTGTTCATTCATAAATTCTATACATCGTAATATGCATTTGAAATGGTATAAATTTTAATTTTTTTTTACCTTTGCTTTGAACTGACAAAGTAAATTCATAAATCAGTATAATTAAGGACAGACGTGCTTTTTGCTTCATAACTTGCTGATAATACAAATTACATAAAATAGTTAATTGACAGCGAGAGTTTCGGCTCAAAGAAAACTTTAAAAAGCGCCTTTTGTCAACTATTATGAACAATTATTATCGCCCTTTATAGCCCCAATCAAAAGTTTCCAAACAAGTTACAATTGAAAACGAATATTTACCCAAGGCAACTGGAGTTAATGGCTATAATAATTATGAAGTTATATTTTAGGAGACAATCAAGTCGATTGGTCAACTGTGAAGGCGAGGCCCAAACTTGGCGCTGAAATATTAAAGCGCCACACAAATTCCTTTAAGAAAAGCCCAAATGAAATTCGAATATTTGCTTTTCAGATATTTTAAACATGAAATTGTCGTTCGCCTATAGGCTTTCTAATTGAGTTGGCGAAATGCAATTTGGAAACAAATTAAAGCATTCTAATTGGAACGAGTGCGCGAGTTCAACAGTTCGAATTAAAGTTTTAACGCAGTTTTGTTATTTATTTGATATGGGAAATCGAAACAATGCTCGTTAGTCACGACGAGAGAGCGCCGAGCGCCGACCTTCCGCGCTCTGAAGGTTATGTGTTACATTCTTGCTGCTTATAGCTCGCTGAAGTTTCGAAACGCATAAAGGTTTAGGCACGTTTTATATACTCACTTTTGGCATAATTTGCATTCTATTTTGATCTTTAATTCGGTCCATGGTAGGGACCACATTAAACTGGAAAAATTATGCGTTCCGAGTTATGCGAGTTTATAATTTTAAGAGGAAAAGAACAGAAAGTATTCAAGGCCGAAATAAATTTAATTCATTCAGTTTGTTTGATTGTCATTGTCATTATTTTGTGCTTTCAGATCATTCTGGGAATAGGTAAAATACACAAATAACTCGATTTAGTATTTTTTCCAAAAGAACGCGTTTCGTTCAATGAAACGTGTATTTTGAAGCCCCGAATGAATTACCTAGATTGAAATACCCTTTGCCAATATCGAAATAGACGCTTTTGTCGATGTGAACAAAATCTATTATACATTTTATAATATTTGCCATTCGACAATCAACGTGATGAATGTGCATTTCAATTGATTCGAGAGTTGAACGTACTTCGCTCTATTTTGTGTGTTCCAGTAAAAACTGCGATTCGGCAAACAGTTAAAATGTCCAATATAATTGATTTAACGAAAAATTTAATAGATTCCACATTCGCGAGCACAATGGGACAAATGGGGTTGAAACAATCGGCACTAACGAAGCTGTTTTGCCACAATTTATTTGTACCGATTGCATTTGCATGCTGTTGATTGGTTTTTGTAGCTGACCACACTGCCGTCCGCTGCGGCAACTGTTTGAGTTGCTCATTATTCCACCATTACCTTTAAGCGTCCGAATAAATAATAGACCTGATAATATTTAGTATTTCAGCCACATTTGCTGTACTAATGAATGACCTCAACAATACGACAAGCAGGTTTAGTTAACGAGTTAAATCACACATAATCCTACTAATATTATAAATGCAAAAGTTTGTAAGGATGTGTGTTTGTTTGTTGCTCTTTCACGCAAACACTCCTGAACCGATTGTACTGAAATTTGGTACGTAGACAGCTGGACAACTGGAATAACATATAGGCAACTTTTTATCCCGATATTCCTACGGGATACGGACTTACGCGGGTGAAACCGCGGGGCGCAGCTAGTAATATTATAATGAAATATTAGATTGATCAGTCTATAATTATTTATGAATTTATGATACAAAGATATCCTCATGAGAGTTAACCTTTTAAAAGGAAGATAAATGTTAAGGCAATTTTTTGTCTTGTTTCGGGATTGTTGGTAACCACCAACTTGACTGACAATGAAATCGTTGTTTTTTGTAGTTTTTGTTATTGAATTTGTAGTTAGAAAAAATTGACACTTTTCCTGGCTTTATGACCTTGTAAAGAAAAGTGATGAGTTAGATATGTGAATGCATCTGCTCCATTCTCAGACAAAAGGCCAACCTAGAGGAATTGATATTACTGCAATTTTTACCTTATTCTCATGTGGTACCATACATTTTCCCGTAAATTTTTAACCAATATTTCGCGAAGATTTTCACCAACCTTCAAATATGAAGTAGGAAGCGCCAGTTTGATAGGCAATTTGTCGAATTGAGGTGTTTTACGGCGCCGGCGGAATGGTGAACCTCTTACACCTAATCTTTATGGAGCATAAAACGGAGCACTAAATGTTCATCTTAAATAAACGTGAGGGAGGCCTCCTCCCTTGTACAGTACGGACTATCGTGCAACTACAAATTAGGGTTCCGTGTTATCTATTAGTGTTTATTACCTGGTGGTGATAGCATAGTGATAAAATTCAAATGCTTAACTCTAGTAATTTGGGTTGTAAGTTGATTGTCATGTATTGAGATTAAATAGTATACAGGTATCTGAGGTATTGAAGAAATAATATAAGAACAAATAAAAGTTGGGGAAGTAAGTGAGGAAACGTTGTTACGCCTACCCTACTCTCTTACTGTAGCTACTCTTTGAGATTTTTATAATTTTAATTCAATTTGAATCTAATCTCATTTAAAAAGTTGTAAATACATTATTTATTTTCTTCGATCTTATGGACATAAACACAAAGAGGGTGAAATCCATGTAAATGTCAGGGAGACACAATCATATTTTCAAATGAGAAATAAACATTAACGTACAAATGAAATGCTTTCACGATCAATGTTTTAAACATTTATTGGTAAGCCGTTTTGCATATTTAACAACATTTTCTGTCTCATTTCACCGTGTCGAGCTTAAATTCGTATTTACATATTAATTTTAGGGTTTTATTTATTCGTAATGCGAGAGTTCACTGAACTGTTCTTTGTTTAAATATGTAAACTTGAATTTTATTAACATTTATGTAAGAAAAGAAGAAACGTGTGGCTTAAAGAACTTTCGCCGTCGTAACAGTCTTTTAGGACGTCCAGTATATATATATCTTCCCCCAAGAACTGTATATTAACATTTATGTATAACAACACTTAAAAAATGACTGGAAAATCCTTTCAGTTTAATTTCATTGTCAGTTTCAGTTTCGTGTCTCGTGTCTAAGGTCTTATTTTCAGATACAGATTTTTAAATTTTAATCTTATTTCATTTTTCTTATTATTATTCTTCATCAGCTATTCGCTATTCGTGTTTGAACAAAACAAAAACTTTCATTGGAATCATTGAAGAAGTAGTTGCGGAGATTAGCTCTGACGCAGAGATTGAATGTGAGATACACTTTCATTGCACATAAAAATATAATATATATAATTCATGTAATCCTAATAATTTACGAAAAATTCATGATTATAATATAAATTGCAATGAAATATAATTAAATAGTTAACGGAGGTATAAAACATCACTTCTCCTTTGGGGAAGTGTTGTAAAACAGGAGTTGTTTGTAAACAAGAGAACCAGATAATTACTGGATCTCGTCTCGAATGTTGAGCACGTGGTCTTTAATTATGCACGGGCAGGCGGACGGTAATCGGGGCAATTAGCGTCAGTGTGTAGCGTTATACAATTGTGGTAATTGTTCAATACGTTATAACTATGTCCTCTTGTAGTGGGAGCTCAGGATTGAAGGTATCTGAAGATCAAAGTTGATTATTCGAGACAAGAGAGTTTGAAATAGTTATGGAAGTGAAGGACGTCGTGAAGAAATCGGCGTATAGGATAATAAAGTATAAGAAAATAAGACATTTGCTAACCTGGACGTGGCGAATCTGAGGTGAGTTATAGATTGAAATGAGTACTCTACCAGGCATGTCCGTTTCGTACCTAAATACCAGGCATATCCGTTTCGAAAAGTGCCTGATAAAAACGGCAAACGCCAGTTGAAGAGGACAATTGTATAGTTCGGGATCAATTGAAACAACAACCCATATGCGACTCCTCGACAACATACTATATCATCACTGACATCCTGAATCAATATTTTCAAATTACCTGTTAAAACTGGTATATTTCAAAGTAAATTAACAAGCATAAATTACTTTGAAATATGACCAAAAGAAACAAAACGTGTGGCTTTGCTTTTACACCACGTCTTGACCGTGTGACATTTCATACGACCACTAGCCTCCGGCTACAAAGGACCACCTGCGGCCCTTTGAGCCTATAATCACGAGCACTAAAGCCCTTGCAAGGTGAATTTATTTCCCACGTCACACATTTTGTTTTTCCATAGCAGCGCAATTATAGCAACGTATCACAGGAAAATGCGAGAGCGAATAGCACGGTGGTCGCAGAAAAGAAATCTAAATTACAATAATAAAAACGTTTGCGAAATGGAGTGAAAAGTCGACGAGATAGAAACTGCAGTCGGCTACGCGGAACTGTGTCTTGTTACAATGGTTTAAGTGCGGTGATGGGTGTACATTTTAATTCGGCGTTGTTATTCTAGTAATGGCGCACGCCGTCCGCAATTCTTTCTACATTAAGCTAAAGGTTTTTATATTAATTGTAACGTACGTTTCAAGGTTATTGTTTCCGTAATGGATTTGGGATCTGGCTCATGTCTGCGAGTCAATTAATACGCGAAACAAATTGAATTGCTTTTTAAATTCTATAGCCTATTATTTTCATTTAGGGAATTCCATTTTCAAATTACAAATTTTTGGAACGTTACATAATGGTCATATTATTTTATTAACGACATTCATAAAAGTTGAAAAAATATCTGTAAAGTAATAAAACTGTCGTGATAATATTTCCTCATGACAAAAGCTCATAACTTAACGACAACGAACGTAAGCATTTTCCGTCCGCTGGTTCCCGGAAAACATGCAATTGTTCCCGTAAAATATTGACGCAATTAAAGCAATACGAAGGCTAATTATCAGCCCTCGGATCTCTGAAGGGACTCTTATTTATTTGCCAGCGAGCGGAATACTAATCGCGAATTTATGTTCCACGAGACACCATTTTTACGCAGTTTTTAAAGCTGATCTTGCTCTAAATTATCCGGGAACGAATTGTTTGGGAGTCACAATTTGCTCTTTTAGTTCTTTTAGATTCCAAGATCCTCATTAGTTCTTTTGCTATACATAACCTGTAAATTAATTTCTCGCCTTAAATGAGGCATATTCGAAAGTCAAAATATGTATATAGCGACTACAAGAAGTATGTATATGTTAACTGTTGATGTTATTAGATAATATTCCTTTACTATATTTACCAATATTATACCTCCTTTTTACAGTTTTGTATCTTGTTTCTAGAAAAAAATTATTTTCATATAACCTTTCCCGTTTCCATTCCTCATTTTTCCTTTCTTTGCTCCTTAGATATATATGACGGTCTCTATTATTGATATATGAAATTTCAACATAAAATTTTTATTTTAACAGCTGTAAAATATTAGCAAATTTCTTTTTACAGAAAATTCAGAGCGCAAAGCGTAAGGTCCAGACATCAGGGATTGCACTATTTATTATAACAGGCATTGGATAAATATATCTTAACACTACGGAACTCAACAAACATTTTTAAAAGTTATTTGACAGATGTACCCTCACCAGAGGGGCCTGTAACCACACCCACTCTGAATTACTCCACGGTTCAATTTTTCGCGATATTAATATCTGTGGTCTGACAAATTATCCCCAAGTCCAATATCGTGCTCCTCATTTCTCGTAATAACAATTGGTATTGAGCCCACTTTTCCCGCCATTTCCTTTCGCTTGTTGCTAAGTGCTCGATGAATTGAATAAGATGTTTGGACCAATCAGACAGGAATGATTTTTTTGTGGTGTTTCTTAAGCGTTTCTTTACCAGGAAGCTTTTATAGAATAGTGTGCATTTTTAGGTCTGAAACATTTTGGTATGTGGTAGTCGAGCACGCTTCGGCACGAATTGGGCCAGCTCGCACCGGGGAAGTACCACACCCCCATAGAAGACCGGCGTGAAATAGCATTCTGCTGTGTTTCGTTCGGTGAGTGGGGGAGCCGGAGGCCCATATCCTTTTCCTTCCCCTTCCCAGACCTTTCCTTTATTCCTTTATCCTCATCCTTTCTAAATCCCTTCCCAATTTAAAGTCGGCAATCCATTTGTAGAGGCGTAAGGTCTGCAATCGACCTTACGCCTCTACAAATGTCCATGGGCGGTGGTAGCGTTTACCATCAGGCGTCCCACCAGCTCCATTGCCGACTGTGACATAAAAAAAAAAATAAATAACAGTAAAGTCTTTTATTTCTAAATGTATTATACTCGTGTAAAATCAAACACATGAAAATACTATAATAGTGAATTCCTTCAAAATTATATAGAATTATTTCGATGCAGACTAGGAATGTCTATCTATCTAATAATTCATATGTACTTATGTAACTTAATGTGTCAGTCGAGCACGCTACGGCACGAATTGGGCTAGCTCGCACCAGGGAAGGTATACAATGGTGATCGCTAAAAAATATGTTTCATATAGAACATCGCTTAATTCTATTAAAAAGACCCGCGAATTCACAGCTTCAATCGCAATATATTTTTATAACATTTAATTAAGTGTCCGATCCGTTATAACATGTGCTAAAAAAGACAACAATGCGAAGAGCGTACGATAAACATAAAGCGGCTATTCGCGGAATGGGTCCGCTATAGCTTATAGTAGTATGTGTGATTTATAATGAAATAATAAAAATGTGTTCGTTGTATTTTTGCGCAAGATTTATAACAGTTCGGAGCGTTTGCGAAAATGTGAGACCAGCAAATTGGACGTTTTTGTTAGAGCATCCCCGAGGTGTTGCGCCGCGCTCCTGAACTTTGTTATAAAAAATTAAAAGATGATTTATTTGTAGCTGGATAATTCGTAACTTTTATGGATTGGTTTGGAGCGGGGTCGCTGAGGACCGCTGGGAGGTGCGCTGTCAGAGAAATGCTTTCACCAATTTTGCGTTGGATTGTAGCTTTATTCAAAGTTTGTTCAATTATTTGAACACATTATTACGTGCAGTAATTAAGTGACTTTTTGGAATAATATCACGTATCATTTTTTGTTTGACTTAAATCGTTTTCTATTTTATAATTATTACGCATATTACGCATTCTGACTAGCTCATGATATGTAAATTATTATCCACCCTTCAAATTATACAGAGTTCGAGGAAGGTGAGTCCAAGTTGTAAATATTTTACTAGTAAATTTAACGAAGAAAAGTTTAACGGATCCACCGATACGTGTGGAGATGTTTGTTATTCTTTCACACAAAACTACCAACCGGTTTCGTTGTACTTTAGTTTGCCATTTATTATATATAAAATAAGTTTCCACCATTTATTTAATTCATAACGTACAACGTCGTACATAGCTAAAGGCCCAGCAGTGTTTATATAAAAGGTTTAACTCTTTAAATATGAGCCTTGTTAGCGTTTGTTTAAAAAAGTTCCCGTTTTACGACGGATATATCCCTATATTTCCACGATTCACGGCTTTATGCATGATTATAATGTTATTTCGGACAAAGCCCGGCTCCGTAATACCTCCTTTTTTCCACTGAAATACTAAACGATAATGTATTTCGACAATAACAGAGAAGCAGCGCAGCGTCCGTGATGGTATTACTATGTATTTCCGTCAACATAATTACGTAATCAGATACAATCCTTGTGCAAAATAACGGATATTTAAATTCTTATTGAAGTTGACTGTAATACCTTCGTAGCAACTGCAATCTATAGCTTTAGTCATATCAGGTTTTTGTTATTGGAATAAATTAATAAAATCACTTTAAAACTTTTAAAGGCTTCCATTATAAAATTAATCTCGTTCAAACAAAATGAGTTTGTGAATTTCTTTCGAATATCAAATACGTGTAGCAAGTTCAAGAATGTTTATCAGAAATCTCGGCTGTTGGTGAAACAGGGAAGTTATGAGTTGAGTTGGGTTGAGTGAGAGCGGTGACGAACTTTCCAACTCGAGTGAGTTTTAATTGAATTTGTTTTATCTGCATCTTAATTAGTTAGGTGCGGATCGGTGATTAGGCATTGTGCCGAATTTTGAATAAACAAAATGTTTTGAGTTAGCCGGAGGATTCATGCCATGCTTCAGAATGAGGCGATTGGATTAACGATTAAGAAGAATTGAGGTTCTCAAATTATGTCACACCTATTCGTGTCTATAATTTATTATGTCAGTAACTAATAAAAAGCTGGATTGGAGTTTTGTCCCTTACATGTGTTTTAATTTCCTTTCTTTACATGAACACTGGTTAATTTTGTGAATTTAAGATATAAAAACAGAAGTGGATACACATTAGGCATGTGAAAAATATATTGCTAAAATATATAGCTGTGGTCGTCGTAGGGCTGTATCGGCAGCGTTATTTTACACCGTTGCCACCCCTGTTTGCCACTTGAAATGAAAAACAAATAGATTCTCTTTTTAACATTATAAACATAAACATTATTACTTTACTCAACAAGCGGTGAGTTGTAATTTGATAAATTTTCCAACAAATTGCGTCAAGAAAAGTGTAATTTCTTGTCTCTTACACTGAACAAACCTAATCTTCTTCTAAAATCTTAAACAGTTAAGTAAAAAATTATGCCACACTTGTAGAGTTCTTCTAAAAATAATAGAAGAAAAATAAGCATATCGTCACCTACAAAACTCTAAATTAAGCAAAAATAAAATCGTGTTTGGAAAAAATTACCAACTATCTATATGTTAGGGTATTTTTAATTTGAAATTTACTTCATTTATTTTTGCAAATTTAAACTATTTTCACTTGAGAAAAGCTATAAAAACACTAAATAGATATTCGCAATAGTATTGTACAAAGAAACCGTATAATAAACACATTAGCTGGCCACATTCGCAGCACTGGCTTGACCATTACGAAAGCCGATAGGAAAATTATGCCAACTACTAAAATACATTGTTTCGCTGATGTCGTTCTACGGGACATGAAGTCTGTTTAAATGGATAAAAATAAAATCAATAACTTCTGCAAGTAACGGTAAAGGAAATCATCGTGAGCAAGGGGAATCGTTAAAGAACCGAAAAGATTACCGACGTTTGACGTCTGACATACCATACTTGGTCAGCGTGTTGGAATTACATGTAGATCAAGTTAGGAACACCTGGGAGGTCATTTTGCGTTGGTTTGCAACAACTGAACTGTTATATCACCAACAAACGGTGTAGGAACATTTTCAATGCTCATCATTTTTGGAAAAGTTGGGTTCGAGGCTACGCTCTAACGCAAGATTACACAAACAAATACAACACAATTACCATTTTTATGTAACGTAAGATTGTAGACTTACATTAAAAACAGAGAGCAAAAAAATCCTGCAATTACGATCATTTTATTTCAAGCTCTTTATATAATTTCTCGTGTAGAATCTTGGGTTAGTCTACGTTATTTTTTATATAACTAACAGAGGGACATTTCGATTTCAGTTGTCAGTCCGTCTGTCACTTATATACGTGTGAATCTATTTTTGTTAGTGGAGCTCGGTAATATTGTAGGACCTTTTTATAAGAAGTCCGTAAGTTTATCGTAATATTTCAGCTTGCAGACGAAAATATCTTGTCATTTTTAGTCAGAAACCTTATGAAAATAAATTATGCATATTTATAAAGGAGGTATATGGTTATAGTATTTTGCAAAAGGTTTTTTCAACAAATATATTGAGATTTTCCTATTGGACTATTTGTAAAATAAAACAATAATTATTTGGCTATGAAAAGATTTGTTATTGGTTTTCTTTCTTAAAGGATTGTACTAAATATTGTATAAACCAAAATAATAACTGTCCTTCAGTTCTATAAACTCAAATAAAGCGTGAGTAAAGATTTTTCTTGAACAAGTTTTGTTACATTTTTTGTCGATTTCTTGACACAAACTTATCAAATTCATTACATCTTTTTCCTTCCCACCCCACTGTTGGGTTCTTATTTATTTTACCTGAAACAAAAGAAAACAAATATTATTTTTCATTTTGTAAACTGTGATAGAATTGGAAATATATCAAACAAGGTTTCTAAAGGAACGTATTTGAACCCTAGTTAAATTTACTTAACTGCTATTTTTTTGTTTAATTTAAGTCTCGTTTTTCTAGGCGTCCTAGACCAGTCCCAGTCACATCGCAGAACAGCTCTGTAAATCGTTCGCTTTATAACACACAAATAAAACCATCGACATAGTGCAATACAAAGTTTACAGCAAACAAATCCAATTTCGCATTGACGTTGTAACCGGCGGCGAGGCTTATAAAAGCCTACTCACAATACTGTTTTTGTTCATTTATTATGCAAATGGCGCTAAACGCGACTGCTGCGCTGACACTTTGTTTGTATTTGAGTTATATTGCTCTCGTCTTTCTGAATAGTTTCCAATTGATGGCCGATATTACTGCTAACTGTTGTTTTGGTGGCGTTGTAATTTTAGAGAGCTGTTGGGTGGAAAGTAATTGTATGGGCGAGTTGCGCTGTGCGAATTACACGTTTGCAATGTCTTTTAGAAATAACAGGCTTTTCGCCTAGTTTCATGCCGTAAAAACAGCAATACGATACTAATTGAGTTTCATACTTTTTTACACAGAAATTCCATCCTTTGGTTTTCCTCAAGGGGACAAAGAGGTATGGCCATTTACAATATATTATCCTCTAAACCGAATAAGAAATGTTCACAAAATCCATACATCCAAACTAAACCCACGATGCCACTACCACCTAAGACAGGAGTCTAAGTAGACGGATAAACCAATGAACAACTGAATTTGTCAGTTTCGTTCTGTCCTCTAGACCGCACAAATACTTCAAGCACATAAATTGCTGCCTGGTTTATCACAATGACAGAATAGAAGAGGGAAAATATAACTAGAAATAAAATAACGTGATTTTAATGATTATGAATATAGAACAACAAAGGTCTTTATTATTTATATATAATCCACGTACATAATGATTGGGTATTGTTCGGTGTAGATTGTTGGAGGGCCTCATTGAATAAATAATTTGAACATTAATATCGGATGTTTGCCAAACAAGTTCGCCATATTGCAAACAATTGTTTGGAATCTGTTGGAACAATGTTCGGTAATGGATGTCTTGTTGGCTTTTGTATAAAATTCGATTAGTAATTACATTTCATGTTTTTGTATCTTAATTTCTTATGATTGTTTATTGTACATCATTTTTGTACTATTTTTTGAAATCATTTTACCTTACAGTCTTGCCAAAGCGCCACTATACTATACAAAAATTAAGTTTATATTTCACTATACTATATAAACATTAAATTTTTATTATTTTGCATCAATTTTGTACATTAAAATATATAAGTAAAGAACGACACATGAATATCTTTTCGCATTAATGTAACAAAATCATAATTTACCTATATATATATATAAAAAACAAATAATAAATACAACAATTCGTAGATATAGAAGAAATCAGTCAGACAAGAAAAATTATATAACTGCAAAAAAAAGGAAATTTTGTAGGATTTTAAACCAAATAAAATATGAGTAATGGAAAAAATTAAGAAAAAATATTGTAACTTGTGATTGTTATAAAAATATATCTGATTCGAGTTATTACTTCATCGTCAAATTGTAAATTACCCCATATCGTTAAAGTAATATTTATTTAATAATAGTAATGAAGATGAAGAAGATGAGAAATTTTGAGATAAAACGAAAAATTAAGTACCTAAAAAGATTACAACAAATTATGTCATATTTTCCCTTTCAAGATTGAAGACTTTCTCGGAACAAAACCTAACAACACATACATTTTAAATATTGTAAAAAATACGACGCTTGAAATCCGTTTCAATATCGTCAAATAACAGTGATTTCCTTAATTGAAAGGAGGTGGAAATTTAAAGCTTTATTTAACAGTATCGGAAAACGCACGTGCAAACTCAATATGAATGAGTATTCATTTAACGATATTCACATGTTTGTGCGAGTACACACCAACGGGCACAACGGTGTACAACGGGCTTTAATTCAAATATCGCTACGCTCGCTATCGCTTACAAACTTTTAGAGATTTAATTTTTGGTTTTATAGCATTGAAATGCTTTATAAATGAGAAATTTTTGAAAGAATAGAAAAAATTTGATCACGAGGCAGGACTCGAACCTGCGTATCTTGCCTAACCGTAGCAACGCCTAGCCTCTCGGCCACCCGTGATCCTGCCACAGTAATCGAATTTCTTCTACTCTTTCGGTTTCATGTGCCTAAGGGGCACCCCACGCCATCTATTGAGATGATTAAGAACCATCACAACTAATACGAAACATTATTTCAATGATTACAATATTGTATCGATGGAACGCGGCCTTTGTTAAATTTAATTTTTAGTTTTATAGCATTGAAATGCTTTATAAATGAGAAATTATTGAAAGAATAGAAAGAGATTTTTTAGAGATTGTGCTGCGTTTGAATGTTCCATTCAGCCGTTCGTTAGAATTTGGATTTTCTGATTAAAAATATGTTTTCTCGCCGTGCCTCACGGTTTCACCTGTGTTTTATCGGATGTTATATAGCCTATAGCCAATAAATAAATAATATCCAATTACTGGACTATTTGACTATTTAACACAAAAAAAACAATTTGTACCAGCAGTTCCTGAGATCAGCGTGTGTTGCTGTTAGTAATTAAAAACGTTAAGGACTACTAAAATGCCTTTTTTTATTAATCGTGAATAAATATTTTTTTTTGCATTTAATTAAGCAAGAAGATAAACGGAATTTCTATTGTTATAGCACTCGGTTGCTACGGAAAGGCTCTAACTTACTAATTTTACAGTATACAATAAAATACCGAAATTGAAAGAAACAATCATAGAAATGTTAGCACTGTCGTGTTAAATAAGCAATTTCCGCACTGAAATCTGATCATAAAACAACAATCCAGTTAGCAGATCTTAACGAGCGCAAAAAGCAACAAAAAAATAATAATGAGCTCAAAAGAGAACAAACGAAAGTATAACCGTTTCAAACAGAGCTGATCCGATCTTGAAAATTTGTTTGATAACTAATATTTCGTAATCCTCGTTCCGTTTGCAATTTAAATTAATGAAATTCGTCGGATTCTTTAAAGATTCCGCGAAATTTCGATAAAACATTGTTTAGAATAGAATTCTCTGGTGATTTGGGAGCTTTATTTGGCGGCCGTTTGTAGCGAGTCTTAAGTGAGGCACAAATTATTCACCGCTGCATTGCCCCGACCGGCCCGCAGCTCCCAGCGTTCCTAGAAGCAACAAACGAGGCGAAGTCGGCGATTGCTGTTCGTTCCGACCGTTAGATGTATAAAAATATTTCCGTGCAGCTGTGAAATTCAATTGAATTTGAAACTTTGCGAATAAAAAATAAAAAGTTCTGGACATATCCGAATTTTAATGAAAGGTTTATCGTAAATTGAACGAGCTCTGTCTTGTATTTGCACGGTAATCCTCTGATAATAAAACGTTGTTTTTGTAAAACCCTATTTGGCGTAATAACCACGAGAAACCTTATAACACGTAAATGTAATAGAAGCGGATTTACCGTTCGGCTTTTTTATTCTGCTCTGAATATCTTCCAAGAACGAGGGGTCCTTACTGTAAGATCATTAATTAAAACTCGGGGAAGTTCTGAAATTAAATACCACAGTCACGGATTAACACATATTACTTTTTTTTCGTAATTAGTTAGTAATTATATCATTTTAAGAAGCATTATTTATGTGAATCGACGTTCTTATAGAATTCAAATCATACAAGTAATAGTTTAGCTCACTCATTTATTGTAGTTTGCGAGACAAATAAATGCTCTCACTCGTGCACTGTTAATTGAACTAATTCCGTGGTGTTGATTTACGATTGGATTTCCATCCGCTATCGACCACAAGATATTGGGTCAAGGTGTCCTCTCGACCTAATCCGGGCTTACGCGATGTATCCAAAACTGTCTGTAGCTGCCTTTACATGTCCGACATTTTGTTACAGTATTCAAGTGTTTTATTGTATAATGTTTGGTGTTTGGGCTAATTTAATTATTATCGGTAATGCCTGGTTACTAGTGTTTATGGACGGTGGTGATCATTTAACAACAGGAAGCCAGTTTGTCACTTTTTCTTGCTTCTGGATTATTTTATTATGGAAATAATTAGCACTCCAGCATTTGATATATTTTTTTGTTTCATACACGTAAATGTCCGTTACAATACAATGCAGTTTTTCTCATTTAACTTAAAAATATAACCACAGGATCTCGTTTCAACTTTAAAACATTTTTATCCATGTACCAAAGACTTTCGCAATATTTTTACGAATCTTGAACGCATTAGAAAGTTACTCAGCGCTGGACTGGAAACTTAGCGGAAATTCTCTTAAGCTTCGACGATAGACATACTCTTACAGCTAGCGGTAAACGTACTTGTGTTTGAAGCGTTGGTTTGAAGTCTAGATTTTGAAAGGAGCTGCCAAAAATGTATGCGCCTGACAAAGTAATGCAGGCAATAAAACTCCCGCAAAGCAAGAGCGAACCTCAAAGGGTTCCCTTCACGTCTCATGTACTTAACTGAAATAAATCCGCAGTGTTTACTCTTTAAAGATATTCTTTTTGTTTGATAATGGAGTTGGAGTCGTTCCGGTGATTTTTAATTATCGGATTTACATTTAAATTGGGAAATATAAATTGAATTTCGTTAAATAATGTTTCGTTAGATCAGTTTGTGTTTCAATATTTATAATGAACGCAAAATTGGTATTGGGAATGAAAGATTAATCTGGAATTTATAGAATGTTTTTCTTTCTCTCTTCGATAAGATGTATAATTGGGGCATCTTGATACCGCTTGTTTGATAATTATTAAGTAGTATGATAAAAAATTAGACCGTCTCCTTGGTACAGTGGTTAACGCGATAGCATAGAACCGAGGGGTCCTGGGTTCGATTCCCGGTGGGGACGCATAAAAAAAAAGTCTCTTTCTTTACAGGACACAGAAGGCTGATCACCTACTTGTCTATAAAATAGAAAATCGATGTATATCATCTGCCCCAAACCCCAGTAGGCGACACGGGACTTCACTTTTTTATGATTAAAAATTATATTTGGGAATGAATTGATGAAAATAGTAGAATGTAATTTATCATTATATCAAAGTAGGTTTACTATCCAGTATCCATGCTATGTTACGGCAATAAACTATCACAAAACTGTAGTAGAGATAACGAAAGTATAAAAACAACAATATGTATAATCAATTATATAATTGTAGTGAGTATCTTAAAGTTTCTAAAAATAAGGAGTATTAATGTCAATGGCCTGCTTTTTTGCTATATCTCTCTATAAAAATGCGTTATATTATTTGTAATCACGATTTAGTATGAAACAAAATCGTTTTCCGTATGTTATTCTGTTTGCTTAGATTTTTTAAAATTACGCAACACATTTTGATGGGTATTTTACTAGATAAGTGATTGAAGAGAGAGGCTCATATTTATAATAACATCCATTAAACTTCTCCGAATTTAACATGTGCGAAGCCGCGGGAAAAAGCTAGTATTGTATAAGAGCCGATAGTACCTTGGAAATTAAATATTCGAGATAAGAATATATCGATATTTTATCAATAAACATAAAAACTAATAGCTATAATTAGCTACAGTTAGCACAGAGTTTATTATAAAACTGGTTACCAGGCGAACGGACACCAGAAACAGAAACATCAGTTATTGGAAAATATATATACGGGATTGCACAATTACGATTGCTGCCGTACTTTCATCCTTGAAGGGTATATTAGTAAGCAAGGTATCATATCTCGCACGTAGCAATAATGTCTGATCTTTGCGTATATTTAATTCATTGTGTTGTGATATTCAGGTCGCATGCAGGATACTAGTGTCCGGGGACGCCAGGCCCGCTGAATATGAGAGCGGGCGTCTCATTGATATTTAATGTCCGACCATTTTGAGTGTGCTTCTCGTATGTAGTTTTAGGCGAATTCGGCACGATTTTGTTACTTTTCGCACTTCTGTGTGTTTTATTAGCTGGGTCGTGTATATGTATATATAGAACATACTATAGTGGTCAATGTGTCAAAATGCTTTTAGTAATTTGAGATTTGCCACCAATTCTGTATAATATGACGAATTAAACTTCATTGTAATTTTTATGAATAAATGATATTTTTCATTATTTTTTAATGAGGAAAAAAATTCGCAGGCCGTACCATATTGTGTGGATACGTGTGCTACATTTTCTTTTAGCTGTTTTTGTTTTCGTTTTATTCTTATGCCCCATTCAACAAGACATTAAAATCAGATAATTTGAAACTATGCATTATTTATATCCCCAGGAAACAATACAACAACTCGGCTATATATGAAAAACAAAATCGTTTCAAATATCAAATGTCACTTTTATATTATATACGGCTGGGTTTAACCGGATTCGGAGTTATTTGTGCGTATTTCCCACGAAAACGCTGATTTGTTCCAATTTTTGCGAACACTCAAATGCGGCTCAAGGCTTTGTAAGTTCTGTGCATATCGGATTGACCCCTGGAGGGCCTGGGACCCTTCCTCAGAGGGCGAAGGGAACTGATACTTTGTGGCCGAGTGACGGGATTGGAGCGGTGTGGTTACGCGTTACTTTCTTTTTGTATTTTACAGTAAAGTGTTGTAGATAATTTGTGTTAGTTACGCCATTTATTATGTGAGAGGTTCTTAATAGATTCCAGCATTGACATTCACAGCATTTCTCATAAATTTCCGTAGTCAATAAATTATTGTTTTTTGTTTTTTTATTTTAAAACGAAATCATTTATGCATAAGAAATACAAGAAAAGCTACAGTGGGAAATTTAGTTATGATATTTATTATTATATTATTATATAGTATTGGCATGATTATGCAACCATGTAATACAACTACGCCCAGATTTATGGATGTCATATCGTCTAAATTATTCATAAGCTGTGCCACACAATCATGCTAATTGTTCAAACGTTCAATAAAGAAAAATAATTCTATTGACATATAAAACAGTTCCCATATACAGCTCCCGCCACCGCCCCTAACTTGTGCGTCCAATTTCGGCGGCCATTTGCATAAGTCGGAGCAGATAGCGGGTATTGTATCGGGATAAACGAAACGACCTTACCCAAGAACACCCGACGCTCCCAATCTCCTCTATTCCCATTGAAAATTATATTCCATGGTATGCTTATGCTCTTAATAGAATATCTCTCGAATTGATTGTGGGTAATATACCTATAAATTGTTTAGCAAAAAATGAACTGGGTGTGTAAATGCATACATTTATCCAATCACGACATATTAAAAAACAAATTCCTCCACCGCGCCTGCCTGTTTGTTCGCGATTACATAAAAATCATTGCCCTAATTTTAATTATGTTTGCGCATATATTTAAATATAAGTTGTGTATTTGGAGGCTGAAATAAACTGTATCATATTTGTGTATATAAAAGTATATAGCAAAAGCAATAAGTTTTGTTACAAAATTATGCGAAATTCGGGTAAAAAATTCATTTTTTTTACTCAAACCTTTTAGAGATTTGCATAATACACATCGTTGTTCTACACCACAGAGGTTCCAAGCAACTAGCAATCTGTTAGCTTTTCACTTCAAATTCATTATTTAGACATACACACTTCTATTGAATTCTCATATTATGTTAGTAAGACATGAATGACAACTAGCGTCGTCCAACACGTGTGTATGAAGCGTTGTTTGAGATTTCTTCAAAAGTGACCCATCTAAAATATCTTATCTCCATCCGACACAAAAATGTTGCGTCAAAAATATCATGATATTTGTCACCACAAACAAACTCCTGTTAAATGCTATTGGTTAAAGAAGTAAACTTTTATTATATTATATATTGAGGCAAGAATCTAATATTTTTTTATAGATTTTTCAATAGAGAAAGGGAAAAAAAAAATAGTTATTCGAATTGAAAACCAATGAATTAATTTTCCTCAATGGAAAGCTCTGGAAGTTTCGTAGAATTGTTTTATTTGTGCAATAATACTTTAACAGGAATAAGAAACGCGGGATTATATCACTATAATAAGCTACGATAAAGATTTCTAGACTTATATGAAAAACACGCCACGTTTTAATACAAAATCTTGATTACGCAGGCACGTATTCAGTAAACGAGGAACGAAGTGGTTAAATTGAATTAGAAAGAGAGATTTTAAAAGTAAATTCGTTACCGACGATGATGTATGATTGCGAATACGTATGAGATTGGTACAGCGCATTTATCGTGGAAAAGCGTCGAAAATTCAAATCAGTACAAATTGTATTAAATGTCTGCTTAAACCTTATTTGTAAAATTGCTTTATATTTTTATCGAGATATTTTCAAACTTCAACAAGAAAGTAAAATGGTTACAGGGTATATGATATCTAAATTATACCCATAAGCTGGGTTTTCTTTCTTTAGGGAATTGTATCAATTGTTTCCATCCAACATCGCCAGCATCAGCCCATGTTTGTTTCCACTGCCGAGTAAACTAAGGTTAAATATCTGATTGAATCTGAATTAGATATAGCACTTTTTGCTTAAGAGTATCCGAAGACTTCTCAGCCAAAGGGAAGCAACACGCATGTGTTGATTAGCCCCTCTCTCGTACATTCGGGCTGCTCTTTGTATCACCGCGGCAGCCATAGCTTCCAATTTAGTTTTATTTGTGATGAACCTAGCATTGAGCATTGTCAACGGATTCCTAGCCCTCCTTTGAGAGCGATAGCAATTTGCTTTGAAATCGATCCCGTAATACAATTGCAAGTTCGGTCCTCGTGCGGCATAGGGGCTGGGAATACCTCCAGTCCAAATGCGTTTCAGTTTTAGCAACTTTGAACACTTGCTAAATCCTATTTGTCATGTCGAGTTTTGGATTTAAACCGCTGGGAGTGGAAACGTTGACTGTGCATTCAACGTTTCTACGACATTTGATTTTGAGTTGGATTTTCGTTTTTTAATACGCATTTGTTGATTTCACCTGTATGTGTGTACGTAACGGATTCAGACTTGATTTTAACCCACATCAAACATACATATTCAAATTTATAGAGAACTAACTGCGCCCCGCGGTTTTACCCGCGTAAGTCCGTAACCCGTAGGAATATCGGGATAAAAAGTTGCCTATATGTTATTCCAGTTGTCCAGCTGTCTACGTACCAAATTTCACTGCAATCAGTTCAGCAGTTTTTGCGTGAAAGAGTAACAAACACACAAACTTACAACAAACTTTCGCATTTATAATATTAGTAGGATAGGATAGTAGGAACTAGGATTATTAAAGATCGTAATGTAACATTGTTTTAAGGGAGAGCCACCGACAACCGAAACACAGTTCCCAACTAGTTCGGTAGTCAGTGTATTTTATGTCAATAAATACATTTTCCTTTTATTTTATTTTATCGATGATAAAACAATAATTTTAAAAGTTTATCTTGTTATCCTGGATCGATTCATTTTGTATAATTGAATGTTAAGTTACCTGACCAGATGGAGATGCTATAATATGTAATGTTTAAATGTCGCTGCATATATAATCTGTCACAGATTGAATAGGCCAACGATGATGTTTATTTGTTATTCGTTATACATACTTTTTTAATAATAATTTATACAATCAGTTTTGATGATTTCATTTCTTTGTAAAATCCCATTCTTCGAAATGAAAATGGAAAAGCTATGATTCTAGCTATAATTCCAGATAATCTCCTTTTAGCAATTGAACGATAAAAACAACTCAACATGCTCAATAGGAGGCCTCCTTATGGGCACTATCATTCTTTAACGGAAATACGACAAATGTACACAGAATTGAATCTAACTAATCATTTTAAAGCATAATCCTAAATCCTTACACGTAAGCAGTAACTAAGCGGCTTAGCCACGTAGTACCAATCAATAGCCCCACCGTCCCAGCGAGGCACGTCCCCAATTTCCTGCTGTCAGCGGCCCGGTTCCACTTCATCCTTCGCATTCCATACATCAAACGAAATTGAATCCGCATCGACGGTCGCGAGTTATGGCGGCATTTCTTGAGACTTCTGCTACTCCATGCTGACGTTTATTTGACGTTAGGTATGAGACGGTGATTTTTGGGTCTATGCTTGATCTGTATGATCTTTGGTGAAGTATTAAAATAGGTACAGAATACTGACAGATATATTATCTGCTGATATTCTTTTTTAATTATAAATAATGTTAAGATAATTTATCTCACGACAGAATAATTTTTAGCCCGTTTTCTTTCCTCATACTTACCAGTCCTTTCCTTCTGTCCAGCCGTCAATACTTTCCTTTACCCCTATAAAGCTGTTCATGAGCCGCTTGTGATCGCGGTGATCACTTATCATCAGCGAACCACCAGCTTAGTTGCCCGCTATGACATTAAAAGTGGCGAATAATATGATTTTTAGTATAAAATAGAAATAATAGTTCGAAAAAAGTTATGTATTAATTTTTTATTTGTATGGATATCACACTTTAATGACGTAACCATGTATATAACAAGAGCTGAAACATATATGTGAGTAATTTTTTTATGTTATAACTTTATTTGTCCTTTGTTTGTATTAACGTCATTTGTCCCAATTACGAACTAATCTAATACGATTATTTCAATTAGAAAGCCACGAATTGTTAGCAAACACATCGGCTCTGTTATGACGGCTATCACAATAAACCTTAGCTTTTTAAGAGTCCAACGGCCCCAATAAACGTAAAACACTTCGACGCGACGTGACGTCACATAAATAGAAGCAAACGCTACTTTAGCACGTGATTATCTCAAATATTTTCTCACACGTACCAAGTTGAGTGTTGAGCTGCCATTCATTGAGTAAACGCGTACTGGGTGGAAAATACCGGAGGGTTTTAATCGGGCGCAGACTTTTCTAGAAATTTATTCTAAAGTTAAATTGAAGGTGACCTGAATTAGGGTTAAATGTCGGAAAGCTTTGATTTTATGTAATTCCAAACTGAAGGCTGCGAAGATTTATTCATTGTTTTGCGTCTGACGTGAACACTTTAAAACAAGCGGAGCAAACTTTAATTTATTTTATGTCAACACTTTATGTGAGGAAAGCTAATTGGGTTACATTAAAATAATTTCTGATATAACAGCTCTGTATGTAAGTATAGACAACAATTCAGAAGAGATTTGTTTTATTTTACTTTATTGTACAATCTCGTATCTACTACAATGACACATGAAGAAAGACACAAATGGTACAAAAAGCGGTCTTATCACCTGCGGCAATCTCAATCTCATATAATAAATTAACAAATAATTCATTATACATTTCAATTTTTTTTGTTACATTTTAATACTAAAGACAAATTTGAATGCAAGCCAGACCATAAAAAGGAGCAAGAAGCGATTGCGCAAGTCAGTCTCTAATTAAGTGTGAGGTTTGCAAAAAGCGTCGCTGGCGGGGCAAAAAGCGGCAAAACATCGAGCGAATTAACCCGACTCGTCCCACTGCCCCCGTTGTGGACTCAATTATATCGACGATTTGATAATTGAGCCTCTATGGGCCTTAGAAACAATTTCATTAGAGGCTGCTTTCGTTTTTCCTAATAGCGTCGGATGGTGCTTTGATTTGAATGGATCTATTATGCACGGGATGCTGCGGCGTTCTTGAATGTGAGGGAAAGTTTGTGTGTGTGTATTTGTGGTGAAGGTTTGCTCTAGTCTTTATCTGATGAGCAAAATTGGATTCTTTGGTATCTAGTTTTGAGTTTAGGATTCTTTTATGAGAGTATAATAAGGAAATTTAAAAGACGTGAAAGGGACGTGTATACTAGAGTTAAGTTAGGTAAAGAAGATAGTTGTGACTGTATTTATAGAGTACTAGCTGCGCCCCGAGGAGGTTTCACCCGCGTAAGTCCGTATCCCGTAGGAAAATCGGGATGAAAAGTATTCCAGTTCTCCAGCTGTCTACATACCAAATTTCATTGCAATCGGTTCAGTAGTTTTTGCGTGATTGAGCAACAAACGCACACACATCCTTACAAACTTTCGCATTTATAATATTAGTAGGATACTAGTATATTATTTTTAGTATATAAAATACATATAAACGAAATACCTAAGAAAATCAATAATCACTGCAATCAACATACCTATGAAAGACAACCTTGGAAGTTTCGTTGTCGTCGTTATCTGCAGTTATCGCAATTCAACATTTTAACATTAATGTTGATAATAAAAATGATAAATATTTGATCTCACTCTGATATATATTCGTAATATTCATATAACACACAAAGAAATAATGTTTAATTACACATACAGTTACAAAAACAAACAGTTACCGCAACAACAGTTGCCAACATAAAGCTCAGCCATTATTTTAGTTAATAGGCACATTTCCGTGCGAGACGAAATTTTGGCGGCACTTGTCGTTTACGCCAGTCATTAATCACTTTTTTTGCATCAAACATGCCGGATGAGAATAGAAATGTCAGGTGGAATCCAGTAATTTTTCTTCACCCGAGTTTATGGCTGATAAAATCGTAGAAAATATATTACAAAAGACTCCTGAAGAAAAACAAATTTTCTTATCTGCTTCTGCTGCACAAGGTATAAGTTACTATGATAGTACACCATAAATGGATCCATGCCTGTGATAGATGGTAACAGCAATTTGAATGGAGGCATATTGACTATAACGTACGCATAATTGCCGACTCGAATTAATTATTTGTTTCATAGTATTATAATGCTTTATAAAAAAGCAGTGGTGGACAACGTAGGACTTCAAAATCGATAAGTCGGGGTTCGAGACCGGACGAGCGTTTATCTGCACATGTGGAACATCACCACTGCTGAAAACGGTGACGGAAAACATCGTGAGGAAACCGGCATGTCCAAGAATCAAAAGTTCGACGACATGCGACATCTGCCAAACCCCACTTGGCTATCATGTGGATTGGATGGTGGATCATGGCCTGAACCCTCTCATAGGAGGCCTGTGTCCCAGCAGTGGGAACAACATATGATGATGATATGAGAGCCGATGTTGATGATAATGCTTTATAAACACAAAATATTCGAAGATATTACAAGAAGTTAGATCATGGGGCGGGACGTATGACGTATTTTCCTATACCGTGGCGTCTGACCTCGCGACCACCCATGAAGATTCTTAAGAAGTTTGATAACCCTCATATTTTCGTGTTGCAGTCTAGAGCAATATCATTCTTGCGCAAGTTTTTAATGATATTTTAGTGCTTCTGCACTCGTACATTAAAAATTTTAACACAAATGTGGGAATAGGTTATTTTAATAATTTATTACGTAGATTTAACAAAAGTATTGTTTGTATTAATATTATTGCATTATTGTATTATTATAAGTATTGTTTGCATTATGATAACTCGGGACTTTGATTTGTAACAATTGCAGTAATAAAACTGAAATCAGTGAAAAGCTGGTATTTTACTCTCACCATCTCCATCAAGTGTTAAAATAAACGAAATAAAATGATTAACTCACAGCGTACCTGCTCGATTACATCAGCCAGTAATAGACACGTACAACAAACAATATCAAACACCCTAATTTTATCTGCTCGTAATTAAAGCGAGCGTTATCACGTCGCTCCATAATTATTTTATTTAATAGAAAAAAACTCGGCACGCGACCCGTCCCACCTTAATAAAGATAAGTATGAAATTTAAATACACAACTGAAATATGCTGTAGATATATTATTATTAAAGCTAAAATCACGCCAAACCACAATAATGCAAGGTAGCAATTAAGATGTAGATAGTCCACAGGACCTTGTTAAAGTTTTTAATTTTAATACCCCAGGCCACCCACATTAATCATTCGAACAGAAATCTGGTTCTGAGCTCATGAGTTATTGTATGGTTAATTTAAGCTCCAAACTAAAAATATATTCCTATGCTTATAATAACACTGATGAAATTGCGTCTTAAAATGAACTAAAAAATATGCTTTGATAACATCTTCAACAAACACTTGAATACGAATTGTCTCAATATCTAGAAGAAGACCCGAAATGTTAAAAAGTTGCAAAACAAAGTGAGAACATTACCAAATTAGGACAACGATAAAGTCCCATAGACGATATTATTTAGATTATTTACGAACAATTTATTATCTGGATGATAATAACAATTAAACACGCTTGTAATAGCTTTAAGTTTCAGGCATACTGTAGCATATTGTTGCTTGCACATTTATATGGTGGTACATACGTACATTTAATGAAGTTCGTCGATTAAGGAATTTTAATTCTATGTTAAGTATATTATCTTAACATGGTCTTATTAACGATAGATCTTTGTTTATATAATAAAATGAACAGCATAAAGAATTGTAAAGGAAAAATCAGAAATACCGCTCTCATTTACCGTGTTTTTTACTTTGGGGTCAGTAAACGCGAAGGGGCGATGACGTAATGGATAGTCAAATGGAAAACTTTGGGCGAGTTCAAATTGAAAACTTATTTTTCTTTCAGTTCTTTTCTTTGCTCCAAGTATCTAAGTAGTAAGTAATCTGTTGATGTGATTCGGTTCTGACGTTTGTTATTTCTTGCATTATTTCTCTTTTATGATTGTTATCGTAAATCTATTTTATAATCATGTTCACTCGAACAGTCATTAATTTAAATAAATTGTTTGATGGAATTTGCACTCAGAACTCCAAAAATACCAGTCCGATAGATTTCATACGACTTATAGGTACAAATATATAAAATAACAAATACCTTCGCGTGTATAATAGTAAAAAAAATTATAAAACCTTTGACAATTCCCACTACTGCCTTATAAAGCACAAAAAGCATTTGAAACATTCATATTATTATTTTTATTCAGCTATATTACTACAAAACCATTGTACAATATCGCAGCGACAACTCGAAGTAGTGTTTCTAGGCAAAGCAAAAATAAAGAGTAATAAAATCCACCTCCGACAAACATTCCTATTATTCACTGCGGAAAGATTTATAGTACAAATTTAACACGAAAATATTTCGTCACCTCGCACACACCAAGGAAACTATGCTCTAAGGAAATCGTGAATTTATGCCGATAACACATGACAGACTACAGCAGAGTGTTGTTCCAACACAAAAACGACTTTATACCCTTCACGTGAGGTTCATATCTCAGCGGCGTGGCGGTGACTTATGCATCGTTGGTATACCTTATTGGTCTCTAGAGCAGGGTATATTAGCATTCGAACAAGCTTCATTATGAACATAATAGTGGGGTGCGATTGTATATTCTAACAAATTATTAGTTAGAAGATATTAGAGACTAAATACAATTGCAGACTTGGATAATATCACGAAATTATACACGGAATTCTGTATGCAAAAATTAACACATTGTATCTTTGAATTCGGACGATTTAATGGCATTGAAGTTGTTGTTATTCATGTTAAACAACAACCTGTCATTGGTTCAAACTGTCTTTTTTAAGTCGGAAAAAGTTTTAAGCTGTGTAGATTCTGGGACTTGAACATTTTTATATTAAAGAGTTGCAGTGCTTAAAGAACCATTGTATATATATTATATCGTGCAGACAATTTGGAAATAAAATAGGTATATTTAGAAATTAAAAACTTTTCAACGGATTTTAAACGCGATTTATTCATTATATTATTAACCCGACGTTTCGAACACTTTACAGCGAGCGTGGTCACGGGGAGACTAATAGGTAATAAAATAGGTATTTCAGAAAATTATCATTAAAATTTACACAACTATATTTTTATGCGGTCACATCAATGGTGATTGACTAGTGATAGCTTGTCTGAAAATTCTTGCCTGTGCTCGGTCCCCGGCGAAAGACGATAAGAAAATATCTGTCTGAGAGAACAGACGGTCTGTAACAAGCTTGCTTATAAAATTTAACATCAAAAATTCAAATACGTCTATTCAATAATATATGCCGCATATATACATACCATACTATTGGGGTTGAAATTCATTATTATACCAAATATGCTACGTTTGTTATCAACGCGATAAATTATATATAATTGCTCAATTATTCAAATGCATTTCTGCAAGCTCTTTTGAGTCGTTATTTATATGGATATTATATACCAACAACAACTGCAAGCAGAGTTTTGATTGGAAATAGCTGTAGGATTTATATAATGACAGCAAATATTTTATTTTCAAAATTTTTTGTCTTGTTATTCATAATAAAGAGTAGTGCCTCAGTGGTGAGGACCTAGGATTTAAATCGAAAAGTTGGGGAGTTCGAGACCAGTTGAACGTGTGGGAAATAAAGTGTTTTTTTAATTTATCCACTATCGCTCGAAACGGTGAAGGAGAGCAACGTGAGTAAGACGTCATGTCCAAAAATTAAAAAAAATAGAGTACATATAGTGACGTCTATCAACGTGCACTTTGTCAGCGTGGTGGATTATAGCTTGAGACCTCATAGCAGGCAGTTCTTGTAGTGGACAAATATACAGGCTGAAGATGATTAATTAAAAACTGATAGTTCTGATAACTTCTTGTTTTTTTGTTCTATACCAATATAATAGATACCTACCTGTGTGTGTGTGTGTGTGTGTGTGTGTGTGTTACTTTATTATGTGCGAAACCATGAAGTGGGTTGAATCTAAATCTATACGGATAGATGAAAGTTGTAGAAGGACATAAGTAGATTTTGTCACGAAATCAAAACACGGAGGGAGCGAAATAGGAAATGTAAATTGGTATGAGTAATGGCGAGATAACGTTATATACACGAAGACGGAAGCACTTTATTGATTATAATACTTAAAAACTACGTTTCTTTATATTCATAGCGTAGAAATATCAGCTAACATAATAGCTACAAAAGGCCCCCCTACGCCGAAATTTAACAATAAATATCAACTTAAATTCCAGACCAAATAAATATCGCGCAGTAGTTAAAAGTTTAGGAATGATATATCATTCGAAACACGATTTATAGACGCTAAAACACAGCCACTGTTGTTGCCTTCGGTTAAAATATTTCGTTGGCCTGTCGCCAAGCAAACACCTCTATAAAACAATTGCATTTTCATCAATTATTTATTTAATGTACATTTTAAATGTGGTCTGTGGCGTATATTTATTTATTCTATGTTTTTACGTCGGTAAGTTGGAGAGTGAACTCAATATGCCAAGACAGTGTATGAGCATGTTATTGGAGTCTCTTTTATATCGAAGGGTATAATCGTACCTATCACATATATCTACATGAAACGCATGAAATATAAGTCATTGCGGTTTTAATAGATGATATATTCACTTTTCACACAGTATACTGTACTGATTTAGTCTTTAACTGATTACTTCCAACTTTTTGTCGTAAAAGACTATTAATTGACTTATAAATAAAACCATTTTATATTGCAAAGCAATGTACTCGCTGATAACCAAACGCCATAACAACATATTAAGTAGAAACCACAGAGGCCACATAAATTTAACGGTTGTGGCTTATATGATAGTAAGCTATGGATTTTCCATTATAAATGACTACAGTAATATTACAAGCGCAAGTCAGAAGTTGGAAAGTAGGTCTAGCCACAGAAATCACAAAACTTTGGTTATAAAATGATTAAGGCTCAGTGTGCGGGGCTATAAACGCCGCCGCACTAAAAAAGTAAAACGGCTCTTGTCACGTAGGGGAAATTCATAGGCCTAGCCATGTTATACATTGTCTGGTGTCTCGCGGTATCTACTGAAAATCATTGGAGAATCAAAGTTGATGTGAAGAAGATGTGCTTAGACTCTCATACCAATGAGTGGATATCCGTTTTATACTCGGTTTAATTTAGCTCAAAAGCTTTATTTTTTACTGGTTTAAATAAATTTACTTTCTTATTAATTTCCTAATAATTCAAAGATACACAAAACAAAGATAAGAATATAAAGTTAAGAAAAGGAAGGAAGATTCGGTTATTCATTGTACGTATAATAAAGCGTTGGAATGACTTGGCATATTCAATATTTTAGGATCACGAAACCGCGCACTTTACGAAAACAAGCCAATGTAAATCTAAAGGGTGTTTGACACAGCGATATAAAGATTCAAGAAAGCAACTCTACTATTTATTTTATGCAACAGAAACAAATAGCATTTATCTGCAAGGATTACAAACGTTTAAAAAACCTAAATCGCAATAAAAGCATCAGTAATATATCTTCTCCTAGAACAGATGGCATTAATACAAACAAAAAAAAATATATCTTCGAAATCCCCTTTCCGCAGTGACGCTACGTGCCCAGGGCGGGCGGTAATGACAAAAACTTGATGCGAGGCGGCATGGGCGTATGCGGCACGGAAACTAGCATGTCTCTACACACTTGGCCTATCTATACACATTACGGATAACTCTATCGTGATAACAGTGCGTAGAATTTTTGTATTTGGTTGCTTGTGTTGCTACACGTGGTGGTTTTCATACAATTTTACTAAATGTAGAACGGTTTTAAAAGAAGTGAGTTTTTTAAGTACGTGAACTATTTTCTTATAATATATTTGCAAGTATGTCCACTGATGGTAATCACAGTACTAAATGAAAGGGTCGTTATAATATTTCAGTTATAAAATTAGATGATTTCTACGCTAGTGAAGTAACAATTCACACTGAAAAAATTTGGGTCTAAGTAAGGAAAATAGACTAGCACGGAGTGGAATTCATCTTAACCGAAAACGCCGTTACATCGATTGCAATTGATACCTAAATGCTTAAATTAATCGTTACCCTTATAGACTCGATCCATCACTTTTCAGTTATTAATTTCCCTAAACGATAAAGCTATTCACAAAAGCCCCATTTTTACAATAATTAATTAACTTGTCATTTCATGCAGCATTTGATATTAATTATAACGTTACGTTTAACCCAGTGCGGTGTAAAATAATAATTAGCGTGCCTTTAAATAATTCAGACATGAAATTAGAGTAAATGTTTATTTTAAACCGCATATTGGACTGGATGGAGCAAGTGTAACGATTAATATAACATTAAGGTTTACGTCTATTTTAATCAACGTGAACCTTCTTCCGATGGAATAAGGTTGTTTATTGCAATGTCAGTGATACTATGCATGATACTACATGGACCCGCCATGTCATAAGAATCTGCTAAAGCAAGGCATAGTTACCAACTATCCATCATTATATATGATAAGTGAGATTCGTCACTCCTGGATTATAGAGTCCAACTATAGCAACGATATTTGAGGGTATCATCGCTGTAAGGCCATTTTATTACAGTATGTAATTCGGGAACGGCTCGGGAACAGGAACGGCACTCGACTAATTCACGTCGATTTACTGTGGAGGTGTGGTACCATCCCAGCTGACCCAATACGTGCCGAGGCGTGCTCGACTCCCACACTCAAAAACTAATCCGGCACAGGAATCAAATGTTGTACTGTACTAGTGCTAACAATTTCGTACTTTAATGTTGTGAGTTAACGCACAACTGGAAAATGACAACGAAGGTATATAACGTTATCCAGTCGATTATAATCTGCGGAATGCGGAGCGTTCGCCAGAGAACTATAATTCGCTCTCGCAATATGAATTATTCATATTCGATATTAAATCACCTCCACTTAATTACACTTAGAGTTGAATTAACGATTATACGCGTGTAATAATGATTTGGTAATAGTGTTTCATTTTAGCTAAAACGACTTTGAAAGCATCTTTAATGGGTATTTTAATTAAATTCGGTAATGAAAAATAAGTAATCATGTAATAATGAGTTTAAATTAGTTGTTTTTCTTTGTATTCACATTACAAATGTATTAAATTTCATTTAATCAAAACAGGTAAAGAGTATACTCTTCTTAGAATCGTCCATATAATATCAGACTCACGAATATAACTATATAGCTGAAATAAACATAAAAATACAACTATTTTATTACTATGTGATTCTCTGTTTTTATTTTATGAGTAAATGTTAGTTAGAGCTATAATTCGATCGCGACGTAAGTATTGTCTTTTACTTATGTATTAAGTAACCTCTTATTGGACAAATAAAGTTATTTCAATTTATTCTATCTATAGATTTATGTGGTTATTGAATATAACAAATGGCTTTCGTGGTTAATATTTTGATTCAAATCTTGCTACTCGAGCGATTTATTATTAAATATAAATCAATTTCCACTTAGCCTACTTCTACTAGAACGTAAAGTTTTGTGAGGATGTATGCATGTTACTTTCACGCAAAAGCAATTAGCAGTTTTGTGAGAAATTAGTTAGAGAAAGATTGTATGGATTATAGTCATTAGTACAAAAGCTACTCATACCACGCTGTAATCCATAGACTAGAGAACTATATATTGTCTATGCTTCACCGTTAAATATATTCCTTGCTCCATAAAGTAAAAACAAGAAAAAAAAGCACACCGCTTTTTCACTCCACCTCCACAAAACGCGGGTAAACTGAAATTATTTATCTGTGCAACTATCGGAGTTTTTCCGTTGTTGCGAGCGTAAATCTGAACGTGGCGTGGTGCCAACTCGGTCGCTGGTGCATTATCGTCAATGGTAAGAATTGAAACCCTACACTACATTATGCTATAGATACGTACTGCCAACGCGCAAAGGTTTGCGAATTATACCTTAGTGGATGTCATTGCGTTTCTCATGTGTCATTAAACTTTTATGCTTTTAGCTTTAATATATTTATAAAAGAAGTTGTACGTTATAGCAAATTTGAATTTGTTGCATGTTATTTAGTGATAAAAATACGATTAAAAAGTTGACACCACATTTCTGTGGGAATGAGATGTCTCACCACGATAAAAAGCCTTAATCACGCGCTGCAACGTAAAACAAAGCCAGACAAATAAAAACACTTTTGCCAATATATATATTATAGTAGTAAGGACAACACAAGCCAACACCTAACGCGTTTGGATAATTTTTTGTTTTCGGGAAATGCATAAAAATTAGTAACGTATATTAATATTATTTAAGGGGATAGTGTATTAAATGTGTATATTAATATATTCCTAACAGTCCCCCCCAATCCACCCGGGGTACGTTTTTCTCCATAAGAACAATGTACGTTCTTATGGAGAAAAACGTATGGACGGACCTAAATAAAAAAGTTGAAAAATTAGCGAATAGGTACCACCGTCGAGTTTTACGCTTAGCAACATCATCAGTCCATATATGTTCCCACTGCTGGGACACAGGCCTTCTATGAGAGTTCAGGCCATAATCCACCACGCTGGCCAAATGCCGGACATGCCGGTTTCCTCATGATGTTTTCCTTCACCGTTTCGAGCAGTGGTGATGTTATCCATATGTACAGATAAATAGAAAAATCTATTTATTTCCTACACGCTCGCTCGGTCTCGAACCCCGACTTATCGACTTTAGAAGTCCGAGGTGCTCACCACTGAGCCACCACTACTTTATACCACCGCTTAGCAACACATTTGGCGATTCAATTTTGTTTATATTGATAATATGTTTATCCTTATGTAATATAAGTTTATACAAGAATACAAATGTTTTATAAAGTCCCCTAAAACGATTATATGAAAATTTATAACAAACACAATCATGAAACATGAAATTGGTGCGACACAGGCGCAAACGTAATCTTATTACGTTAACATTATTTCAACTCAAGAGCTCACGTATTATAAACACTACAAAGAAGCTCTTATCCGTGTTAGGCCTTTTGTATACGAACGACTTTTCATTCTAAATAAATAATTTTGAATTTTCGATCGTACAAACGCCGTTCTTAAGCTATTTGAGAGCTGCTGGATCAGGTAAAGTTTATTTTAGGTAATGGAAATATACTTGTCACAAAATTTGTTATATTTATCCACTTACAGGTTTTTAGCTAATATATTGGAATAAAGAAAGATATTCCATTTTATAGAAAAAGATTTGTAAAACAGAAATCTCTAATTAGTAATCATTTCATTTTGTATTCAAAAGTCCGTGTTGTAAAAAAAACTATATGACGTTTTCAAAAGCAAAACGTGAGTCTTGACTACACATATACATGATAAATGGTGAACATAAATAAGTATCTACGTGAATTTTTCAATCAGAGGCCGGCGATGACGTAAGCTATTAATAACCAGATGTATAAAGTACTACATGTGTTCTGAACCACAAAAGTAAAGCCTTTGTATTCTAAATTATCATATTATTAGGATTGAAATATGATTTTGATCTGGTTTTACGATCTAACGTACTTTGGTTGGCAGCTACAGTTCAATATTGATGTTTTTCTACAACCAACAACCATTTAAGTGAATTCGAGAAGCTTCGAATACTCGAGACAAACAATCCTTACAATACAATCCCTTTTAGCGGATTAATATTTAATTTCCTTTGCTTATAAATCACAGGTATGTAAATTGTGTGAATATTATGGTTAAAGTGATGTCTATTAATTAAATCAGAAAATAAATATCGTTACAATGATGGCCGTTTCTACAAATTAAATATTACTTTGAATTAAACACCTGTTGTTATTTATCTACACTAATATAATAAAGAGAAAACTTTTGTATTAGTGTATGTTTGAAGTTTATACACAAAAATCACTGGACCGATTTCAAAAATTCTTTCACCACAATAAATTAAGTTCATTAATACTCCACAATATACAATTCATCATCATAAGCCCATACATGTTCTCACTGCAGCAGTAAACATTAGTGATGTGAACATTTTGTTTCTTGCACGTTTGACTGATCTGGAACCCCCGACTTTTCGCTTTAGTTCCGAGGTTCTTGCCACTGACCCACCACTGCTCTATTTATTACATATTATATAAATTTATTCCTGTTACTATATCGCATTCGATATATTTCTTAGCCATAAGCCGCACGTCAGCAAACTGCCTTATAAACACTTCTCCTCGGCTGTTATTTATCTTAAAGCGAAATTTCAAACGAAAGGCGTGTGACGAACGTACTACACTCATAAAATATTTTAATCAAGAGTGGAATTACTTGGGTAAATAGGGCGCCCTCTGGCGGTGGTATTTAAGCTCAGGTTTCTGCGGTAGCGTTGTAATCACCTGCTCGAAATTTAACCAACTACTTGTATGTACGAGGCTACGCTAGCTGAGGCTTTCGCTTCCTCAGAGGGCGGGCTAGGATCTAGATTGAGCGTCTTTAAACTGGGGATTAGACACATTATTTTGCATTGTTGTAGGTTAACATTTGATGGTAAATTTACAACAAAACATAGTTGCATTTTGTCGTTTATAAATTGAGACTTGATTAATGTGTAGACGAATAAACAATAATTTAAGGAATCTATGTATTTTCTATATTGGATTAGAGATATATAAATACAAGTAAGTTTTGCAGTAATTGATTAGATTTTCTGTTTGTTTTTTTTTATTGGATTCGTCTTAATACAAAAACTGCTCGACCAATTTCGATTATCGACAGATAATTCTTTCATCACTTAAGCTTCTTCTTTACAGAATAAAATTTAGATATTATTCTTATGAACCTTACAACAGACAAATACCTTGTATTTATTGTAGTTTAGTTTCTTTTGTAATATTTAGTAGTTAAAAAAATTGTGTATAAAGTTTTTCTTTCCATTGTCTTACATAATATATGGGTTTTTCAAATAATACCCGGCAGGATTATAGCGGCCTGTGGCCTTGGACGGTGTGATCTTGCCTAAGTGACATCTGTCCAAAAATATATTTTATTATTCAGACACTTTTGCCAAACTATAATGACGAGCTCCAAGAATAAAGAGCATTCACAAGTGATAAAATTTTATGATCGAAATAAATGTTTATTAGAACAACCCAATATAACCCTTTAATATTAACAGTTGGCAGGCTTGCAGCGATTTTTCGTAAAGATACGCTTGTATTATATACATACAGCTGTAACCGGCGGCGTCACTCACGTGGTATCCAGGTAGAAGTCTATGTGCTTATCTAGACTATAAGCTCTGATACGATAGACTGTTTTTGCGTGAAAGAGTAACATCTATACTACCATCTATCCATACCTTAAAACTTTCACATCCTACTAATTCTACTAATATTATAAATGCGAAAGTTTGTAAGGATGTGTGTGTGTTTGTTGCTCTTTCATGAAAAACCTGCTAAACCGATTGCAATGAAATTTGGTATGTAGACAGCTGGACAACTGGAATAACATATAACTTTTTATCCCGATATTCCTACGGGATACGGACTTACGCGGGTGAAACCGTGGGGCGCAGCTAGTTTATAATATTAGAAGAATGAGAAACAAATTCACAATTTCTTTTATAAAAAAAAAAATATATATTTTCCTAAAGCACGCCTTATCTGCCTTGTTTTCAATTTCTTTGAAAGAGATATAACGGTTCTGTATCCGAAATGTTATCAAGCTGTTTGAGAATTTTTAAAGAGATCGCATACATTATACGATTTGAAACTAGACACTTGTTTAAATTCGGGTGGACTGAAATGACTAAAATTAATTTATTAAGAACTAATTTCTTTAAAACCGTCTCACACAAGTATGACCGCGCTGTTTTATTCATAGAAGCATGTAACCATCAATCTGCCACCCGTCACGTCACGTCACGTCACGTCAAGTGTCGCCTCGTCACGTGTCGTCTCGGTTTTTTGTGGTGATGTCGAATAACGCTATTCGTTCATTCCAATGATTTTCAATGGGTGTAAAACGTAACGCGATATATGAGCTACTTTGGGCAAAATTATGTTTCAGTATGTGGTATTTTCAACCGAGTTCAAAAAAGGAGTTCCTAAATTCGACTGTATGTTTTTGGGTTTGTTTCCTTAGAATTTTCTGAAGAGATGGGACTTGAGATTGGACCGTTCAATGGTCTAGTTGTGAAAATATAAAGATGTTTTTGTTTTCGTAAATAGTTATTTACTGGTTCTGATCCAAAAATGAGTTTGGAGTGTAACAAATAAAATAAAAGAACTATCTCCTCTTTTTTAAAAGAAGAAAAGAGCTGGATTGACGCACGCACACATTTATAATTTATGCAATTAACAAGCCTAGCTCCAATCAGCGGTCTCAGCGGACACCGACCCGTTTACAACAGTATACAGGAAAAATCAGAATGATTTCTTTATATGAGCATGTATTTAATAGTTTTAAATATATGGTTAGAGATATCTTTGCGATTTTCTTTATTAATTTAACTTTGTGGCATTTTGTTTTTAATTCACTATTATATTAGCATATATCCCGCATAAAATTGTGTTTTATTAAATAATGGTGTATTCTGATGATAATAAATTTCAAAAAATCGTGTCACATATACGAATGCTAATGCAGCTAACAAATGAAAGGGAACCGAGCGCAGAAAATCATATTTCGCATTAATATGATTCCCATAAACCATCTCATATATAGATATGAAACCTTTTTTAAAATTCGCCGAATTAATTAAACGAGGAAACTAACTCGTTTCAGATAGCCCTAATTAGTAACGAGCAAAAACCTTAATCAAAGCGTGGGAACGGTATCGTAAAAAGTACCGTCAGCAAAATAAACATGAATCACGAAGAATTCATTTGGTTCATTCAATATGTAGAGGGGAGTTTAGCCAGCGAGGGAGTGGGGATTGCCAGAAAGGGGTTAAGTGCTCATCACGTATGTACAAACTCCAGTTTTATCTTAATTCGACTTTTCTCTCCGACCGTACCTTGTATGCATAGTGTAATTAAATATAGAGTAAGCGTGTTGCGGAGGTCGATATATAGATTAAGGTATGGGTGTATGTTTGATCTCATCTAGTCTTATAGTAAATTGTATTTTGCTAAAAACGTCTGTTTTGTTTTTTTTAATTTGAATTTGATATTTTGAAAGGCTTTGAGATTATCGCAATTCGTGACGTGCTTTATTTTGCGGACGCAATAATGTTTTTAATTCATGAAAAAATCATATACAATATTACATAACTCTACATTTATCTTTTACTAGTTGATGGGCGTGGTTTAGTTCGCGTGGTCAATAGTCGTGCGTTAATAGTGTTTCATAACATCTCATAGTCAATGATGAGTAATAAATCTATAGCAATGACAATTGGACCGATGTAGAAAATAATTTCATAGTTGAATGTTTGATTCCATTGCGGATACTTGTACCACAGGCGAATCCGGGGCAGTGTGAGCTAATATAACATTCAGAAGTTTCTATAGTTACGTACGTAGGTACTATACGTTCGTACTTCACGAAAAGTTGGTAAATATAATAATAATGGAGCCACAAATATTATGTTATGGAATTGAAATTTTATTTCAATTATTTCTTTTTTTAAACATAACACATACTATTATATCGTCAGTATCGATATTAGTTGAAAGCAGATATAAAGATGTACTTAAGCGATGACCCCACGTTATACAGCGTGAAGGCGCGTCGGTGCACGGGCGTCGGGCGTCGGGCGTGTCTGCCACTCAGCTCCACATGCAACGCCGCTCACGCTACTGAGGTTACAACTGATCCTTTAATTACACGATTTATTTATATTCTCCAGAGATAGCGAGAAAGCTGTATTTTTTATCATTATTAGATAAATTGGTAACCACAATTATATAATTGAAATTGGAAATGGTTATGCTATTTTATTTATAGAAGTAACAAACACTTCAAAGTTAGTAACAATAAATTTATAAACAATATAACGTGTATGAGAAATAAATTACTTTTGTGTGTTTGTGAGTGAACGTCAAGAACAGTGATTGTGAAGATCGATGGGGAAACATAAACCGATAGTGCACGTACGCAATGAAAGACTCATGTCTTTCGCTCGAGTGGAGTTAAATATTGGGAAAAACCATCGACACGCTTGAGGTAAAAAATTATTGCATATTATTTTACTTTAAAGAGTAGTACTAAGAATTAAGAAATTTCTTATCACTTGATACCTATTATTAATTTTAAAAAGTATGCCGTCTACCACTTATCCGTTACAATGTGGTTATAGTTTAAATTGTCCCGTTTCGTCCTCACTTTCCCAGCCCTATCCTTCTTTCTTATCGTCAATCCTTTCCTATAATTTACCTCTTAAAAGCGGGCAAAGAATTTGCAAAGGCAACAACTCTACGAATGTTTATGCGCGAACTACCAGCTCAACGCAGGTGCCCGCTATGACATAAAAAAATGATTGAGGGTTTCATTATGAACTACGTAAATACATTGCTAAAGCTAAATGAATACAAAAACTGGATTTATAGTATAGATTTAATAACAAACAGCGTGCATTACATAATCTTTTATTCAGCGCAAAAATATACACAAAAATGTAAATAAGTACATTGGTATTACGTTACGAAGCGACGCGTGTTTCTTTAATAAAAGGTGTTAGCATTTTCCGTGTAAAACGAATTAAATGTAACGTAATAAAACGCATGGCGCGCCCCCCGTCGGCGCTCGCCTTGTCACTGAATACTCGTGTGATAGGAAAGTATGATTGATGCTATGAGATCGATCTTCTAGCACTTAATAATACTATAATCTTATTTAAGTTTAACAAGTAATAAATACTTTTGTGTTCTTAGCAGCTGATTTTATAGTTGATTTTAAATTGAAAGTACCTAGTTATGTTGCTTTGCATCAGTTCAACTAAATCTTAGCATAACACGAACACGAAAAGAAACATACTATATTGTACAGTATTGTTTATTATATACTATTGACATACGGAAAAAAATGTGTATATAATATCACATATTGATAAATCTGTCGATGAAATACGGTACCGTAATAATCACGTAGAAAAAACAGCAATATCGATAACGTGTAACATAATCGGGCCTTGAATCAATACAAACGTGAGTTCACGCTGAAAAAATAATTGGCTGATGAAAATATTACAATACTTGAAGGTTGACAATAGAATTCGTTTTTACTTTTGTTATTATAAGTAAATAAACAACATTTAAATACATTGTCACACTAATATTATAAATGTGAAAGTTTATTTGTTGATCACGCTGAAACTAAATGCTTCCTTGGGATAAAACAAGAGTATTGATATCCGGGCGGAGCCGGGAAGAGCGTCTAGTATTTCATACATTAACCGTTATAAAGATGATGCGTAGTAATATATATCTGCAGCGTTTTATTGTTATTTAAATTTAGTGTTTCTACATAGACGAAATAAGGCTTAATCTTCGGTCATCACAAGAAATCAAAGCCGAGAGTTAATATAATTTCTGTACTCGAAGATAAAAGGGAAACATCCATTCAGTGACATTCAATTTGCTTTTAAATGAAGGATACAACATCACTGAGTCTCAGTATTGAAATTCCTTCTCCACAATACATTGGAAACAAATCAAGGACGACGGCAGATGAGAGAGGAATATTAAAAAGAACCGTCCAGATATCTTGCCAGTGAGTTGCTTACATGTGCTATTTAAATTACACATTCAATAGAACATCTTTTACATTCTAATGACGGTATTTGCTGTATTCTATTTAATAGTATATTTTACCGGCAGAACGTAGTAATAATTAATAATAATAATAATAATAATAAACATTTATTGTCAACAGCACAAAAACTCACAAAATAAAAAGATACATATAAA
>NC_052111.1:9368214-9374787 GCF_012273895.1 Zerene cesonia | reverse complement strand
CAGTACCCCTATGCTTCCTAAAGCCAGATTGGTGTTCAGGTAAAATGTCGTGAAGTTCCAGATAATCTATTAATTGTTGTTTCCGCTTCAATAATTCTTTGGATAGTGTTGGATGACTTGGTAGTATTTTCTTCTGATTAGTTTTTCGCGTTTACTTGCGTTACTTTTATTATAAAAGAGGCCTTTTACGGATTAACCGCAATTTACGTATTTTTAAATCACTTTTTGTTGTAGTGTTTAAATTATATAAAAGGGCGATTTTTAACTAATTTTGAAATTGAATTTCGAATTTTTATCCAACCTTCTTTAAAACTATTCTATTTTTTATGTTTCTTCATGAAAATAAATGCTTAAAAATAATACAGATTAATATAGAATGAATAATGACAGATGCCCAATCGAGGTTACAATAACCGAATCACAGTAAAAAGATACACATTTTTCGCAAATCGCTGTGATTTTTCCTAACAGTCACTTCATTTAACCATACAGCGAGAGGTCACAGCGTCAATGGGCCCGTAACGAGACCGGATGGACCTCTCAATATAACTATTTATTATACATTTGTATGTCATTTCATAGAAAATTCGAGAATTTCATATAATATAAATATTGTGCTCAACTGTACCTTTGACCTTTACCTTGACCCTTTACCTGCCAATTGTAGATGTACAATAATATATAAACTTTCAAAATGTTTTAAGATAATTATAAAAAGATAAAATTAAATATCTTGAGGTAAGACTAACTACTTATCATATCGTCTATCTAAGCGTTGTTTGTGTATTTAATGAATAAATAATTCCTATATCCCAACAAAATATTATAAACCAGAATTCAATCAAGTAAAATATTGCGAAACAAATATTGTTGTAGATTTACAGTGGCTGTTATAATTTTTTAAATATTTCCTAATATATCGTGGGCCATGTCGTGTCGTGTCGTATCGTGACCACCTGTGACAGAAATTATTATATATTTATATAATAAAAATAATGTAAATAAGCGTACCAAGCAACTGATCTTCGCATTTGATCGGTGACAAAGAAGCGTTCATTAGCAAGCGAGAAATTCCAGTAAAAAGAGTCGGCTAACAAGCGTCGCCAAATAAACACAATTTAGCCCCGCTGCTTTCCTCGCCCCTAACGAGTTATGTTGTTCGGGAGTCAGCTGGAATCAGAAGCAGCTCTTATAATTCCTCACCACGGCTGAACTTTGTTGGAGTTGCGCACAATTAGTTGGGGAATTAACAGTTTTGCAGAACAGTGAACCATCACCGTTGATAAATGTTAACACTTTTTAGACGCTACATTAATTTTCTCTGTACCTACATGTTGATTACTATGTATTTGTAAACAACATGTAGAAACGACTAGCTGCGCCCCGCGGTTTCACGCGCGTAAGTCCGTATCCCGTAGAAATATCGAGATAGAAAGTTACCTAACACATAGGTAACTTTCTATCCCGATTCCAGTTGTCCAGCTATCTACGTAGCAAATTTCATTGCAATCGCTACACATACACATACATCCATTCTCACAACTTTTCGCATTTATAATATAAGTACGATAGGATTAGTAGGATAGTAGTATTTTATTATAAGGTCAAATTATTAACTAAAGCCATAAGTGGCCCAGCCAATCTTTGGTATTCGATTTCGCAAAGGAATCGGTCCGTTTGATAAAAAGTTTAAGGCGATTATGTCCCGCCATAATACGATTAAGAATCGGTAACCCGAAAATCCTAACATAATCTCATAACAGAATGTAATTGTGAGAGGACGAAGGGCAAGGGTTCGATAACGTGACTAGAATTTTGGCGCAACATCGGACAAAAGCTGGACAAAATAACATATATATAGTACTGTAGAGGAAAATTCCTTTCAGCCAAAGCGCGAGCCGTGAAACTTTAAAGTTTGTGTTAAACATCGCTTCGGTACATTTTTAATCATTTTTCTTACTCGGACGTCGCATGAACTTCTCGGTAAATTGTTTGATATGAAAACATATCATAGCCGCGATCTAGGATATATGTTAAAACAATATAAATTTGTGATAAGAGATTCATTTCAAAAGTTGCACAACCGACGCTTGAAACAGTGTGGTACAGCTCAGAACAAACAACCGACAAACTCCAAAGTAATTTCATTCCTTGTTCTACAAAGTAGATATCAAATTGGGCAATGTCGAATCTTGAGCGATACCCATAACCCGATATCAGTGATGAAACACAGGTACACTTCCTGTTTTATGGGGCCATAACAGAATTTCGCGTAAAGCGTTCCTGATCCATCCTTAGCGCATCAATGTGGCCCTGTCATAAAATTATAAACCGATATTTAACAGTCATAAAATCTCATGAGAGATAATCTTTACTGTATAAGTGAAAAGATATTAACACATATAAGTCATGCATCAATGATATAATTAACATCGTATGCTATTTGATCTATTCTCAATTTAAGGACATGACTATTTATCGGTTTATAGAGTTTTAAAAAGTGACCATATTTCTCAATGCTTTAGTTATATAATACATCATTCCAAACGTTATACAGCAAACTAAAACAAAGGTTTTAAAAATATTTAAATTTCATATCTTGTTTTCATATTTTATACACTATGTTGTATAACCGCTGGTGCTGCTATGTTTATGTGAACGCTACCAAATCTTGTGTTACTACTATGTATGTACGATTTGTGCGAAATTTACCCCGCACTCAGCAGAGAAATGAATTGAATAAAATACAATGTAAGCAGTTACCAGCCAAGTATAGCACGAAATAGCACAAAGTTTAGAGGTTACTGTTAAATTTTAAATTTAATGGAAGCGAGGGCTTTGAATTTACAAGTTGTGAAGACGTACCATAAAATGGTAATATATTCAGAACAACAAATAAGTATTGTCAATGATAAGACATCAATGCTGTATTTATGGGTTGATTCTGTATATTGACCTGCTTTTAAACAAGTTTTCGCAATCTTTCTCCTAAATAAACTTATTGCTAAAGCGATGTGAATTTGTTATGTAACATGGGATATATTGTGTATCAAAAAGTGACCATCTACAGTTATTTCTACTAAGTATTACTATGACGATTCTGCGTTATCATAACGTGTGGTAACTAAGCAATATTTAAGTTATACAGTCACTTTAATTAAATCTAACCTTACTGAGATAAAGGTTATGGTAAAAGCAACTCAGGAAATATTAAATTTTAGATCTACTACCAACTATCAAATCAATAACCATGATAAAATTATTTACAGGATCAAGTTGTTTTTTTATAGTAGAGCAAGCAAAGGAGCAGATGGGGATGGAAGTTAGGTGGTCACCACCGCCCATTAACATTTTACAGGTGCTTTGCCGGCCTTTTAGAGACATATACGCTCTTATAAGGCCCAAATGTCGTGTTTATTTGGGAACACCGTAGCTGGTAAGTCGTTCCAAAGCTTCGCCGTACGCGGAAAGAACTTGCAGGTGAAGCGTACGCTTGGTGATATTGCAAGAAAAGATTATTAATTGTTAGTAACTGTCTTTTAGTCATCACTAAACAAGAATGTTGTTGATTAGGAGCTAATACGTGAGTGCAGAGCAGAGAAAAACAATATCTCGGTGTGGTCATCACCTACAAACTTGACTGTAAAGAAAATTGATCAGTAATAGGGATGTGAAACAGATGTTGAAACAGATCTAACCCATTATTCTAGATATACCACTATCTTCCAAAAAAAGAGGAAATAATCGCTGCATAATAAAGACCACTATTTCTAAACGCACATATACGTGTATATCTCCTCTTGAAATAGTCAGTTGCGAAATAAATTCCTTTCACGAAGCTATCAAGCGCGCCATTAAAAGAAACGAAGGTAATTATTTGTTACGTCACAAATTTTAATGACAACGTGAAGTGAGCTCGAAAAAATAAATTAATTCCGAGCGTCATTGACTATACATTACAGCATTATGGCAGACGGGTTGAGCAATTTTTCCATCTCCGAATAAACGACAATTGCTGTGCGAGCATTAAAAATGATACCAGCCTACATTCGCGCGTGGTGTAAGAGCAAAGTGCTTTTGGGCTTTGGGCGAAATAGTACCGGCGTTGTCCATTTGTGTTAAACATTGATAATGATGACGTTGCAAGACTTGAGAAGTGTTACTTTGTAAAGAATAGAATCCAGATATGATATGAAGTGAGAATTTTAATAATGTACCATATCCATTCGACTGCGAGTTTTAAAATTATATAATACTTGAAATAAAAGCCTCCATAGATTTTTTATTGTGGTAGTCAAGCACGCTTAGGCTCAAATTGGGCCAGCTATGACCGGGGAAGTACCTCACCATAGAAAACCGGCGTGAAATAGTGGCATGCCACTGTGTTACTTACAGTGAGTGGGGGAGCCGGAGATCCATTTCCTTTTCCTCATCCGTCCCAGTCCATTCCTTCTTTCCAGTCGTCAATCCTTTTCCTTTACTTTACCCCTTAAAAGCGGGCAACAGCTGAACTGAATGAACATTCGCAGTAGTGCCTCTGCGAATGTTGATGGGCGGTGATGATCCCTTACCATCAGGCGAACTACCAGCTCAGGTGCCCGCTATGACATAAAAAAAGACAGTTGTAATATTGTCACTTTATAACTACGCAATCGTGTTTACCGATAATAAAAACCAATAACGTTACAAATTATACCTTTTTTACTATACCAGAATACAATAGGAAGATTTACAGGCGTATTCCCACATGTGTAGCTTCCCAAACTAATCACCGTTTCGTAAATCTACGACTATAATGACACACACACAACAATAACCCGAATCGCTCCTCGCTCACGCTTGCGGCACACGTCACGCAGTTATTTTTATTGCTTCAGAGAGCGATGTTTACGACTGCATAAAATGGTACGGTAATGAGAGGAGCGATAAGCGACTCTGTTACACCAACTAACAAACACATTACACGGAATGCAGCGCTGGTGTGGTCTTCTGCGTATTAGGTGTACCTCGTAACTCTTTTATAGGACTATATTGTGGCACTTGCTTTAATGTATTCGTTTTATATTTAAGTGATTATTCAAGATTACAGTATCAAATTAGGAATTAAAGGAGCCTTTCCCATATTCATAAGATTATGAATTTAGTTTTTTCTTGTGTTTGATTATACGCGAGTAATAGATAGGCTCTCCCCGTGAACACGCTCGCTGTAAAGTGTTCGAAACGTCAGGTTAAATAATATAATGGACGAATTACGTTTGTTTTTATTTTCTTTATGATTTTAGTGAAACATGAAACGTTCAACATTGAAGCCTAACCTACCATAAATTATGTAGAAACTCGTCCTAAAGCTCTTGACCGATTAACCTCCCGCCGTGTTTCCGAATAACTATGTTATTGGAAGAAAAGCCCATTCACCTCTTAAAGACCAACAAAGCCACTTGACTTATAGCGTAAATTCTCTTATAGTAACGCATACTAGCATGTTAATAAGAACAAATTGCTTACCAAATAGTATATCATATTTGAAATTTGTTCATTTCCCCTGTAAGGAACTACTGATTCCCAGCAAGGAAAATATTGAACGACTCTCAATGAATTACACGTCACAGCAAATATTATCAAGCAATTTATTCACTTTTAACAAGATGTCTCAAGTTCTTGGGACATTTTAATTCTTCGTAGTAATTGACATACGTTTGCTATTGCTGGATCGCTACTATGATTTATAGTATTTTTTTTTTTCTCTCACATAGTATAATAGTAATGGAATGAAAGGGATACATAAATATGTTTCATTTAGTTTCGTTGAATGTTTGTCTGAATTTTTGTTTTTTTAATAATAATATGTAATTACATAAAAGACTAATGAATTAATTCTGTTTACATAAGACTGCCATTAAATGAATCCGAAATAGTAGATAATGTTAAATTATTCATAATCTGTTGTGTATATTAATGTTATAAATAAAACTATTGAGCTTTGAGAAAAAATTTATAAAAAAGTAGAACAGTTTTTGAGAAACCAATTTTAAAATGTGTACCTTATTCCGTCGCTAAATCAAAAATTCAAACTTAAAAACCCGAACAAGCGAACAAGAAACAATTGGATTCTAGTTTTGGCTCATTAAAATGGTTATTCATTAATTCTTTTCTACATTTATATGATATAGTATCCGTCATATCATTGTATTAAAACCTCAAAACATTTTCAATGTATTTTCAACGATAACCGCATACTTCAGTGCGATAATGCATACTCCAACAAAATATAAATATTGAATCATATCGCCCACGCCCCCGGGTTGTCATTGCAACAAAATGCCAAAGTTACATTAATAATGTATTTCGTTCCGATTCCACGGTTCCTCATTAACAATCGGGAATATTTATAAAATATCGAATCTGTATTCGCATGTTTTATTTATCTTAATCTATAATAAAACCTTTAAAATTATATAAAGCAGTCTTAAAATTTTAACTCGCTTTTATTAGCTGTAAAGCTATTATACTATATAAAGCTACACACCCACTGACTGACTGACATCGCTTTTCTCGGAAACCGGGCGAAAAGTG
>NC_052111.1:9338368-9367214 GCF_012273895.1 Zerene cesonia | reverse complement strand
CTGGTCCACGCAAAAAGCCCCGCGGGCTGCTTGCTGCCCGCGCACCGCGCACCATCTATATAATCTTGATAATACTGGCCCACGCAAAAATCCACGCGGGCTGCTTGCAGCCCGCGCACCGCGCACCAGCTAGTTTATGTATGTAGCTGTAAGTTTATGGTTGGTTTATATGTCACCGACTCGTTTACACTCGATTTAGACTAACATTAAACGGACACATTTATTTCAAACTGTATTCATTTATCAAGGTTTCGTGACATTAAAATTATTACGAGTTTATTTCATTATCCTAAAAATCGCCACGGTTATTTCCCCCATCCGACATGTATGTATGCTCTGTATATAAGAGCAAGTGATACAATTTAGCTGGTTCTATCGTTACAGCGTGTTTAAATTTTTTTCTAAAAAACATAAATTATTTTAAATAATAGACACAATACTTATAAAATTGCTGTACTAATTATTTCTTATTAGTACTACGTATAGATAATATTTATATAGTAATGGGATTCTCGTAACAATATTGCGATTAAGAAACTTATTATGATACATACAGTTCTTGAAGTGCCTGCTGTAACTTGCAATGAGTTTGCTCTGCATATGAATATAAACTACATATTATGTTTGGAGTGCAATTTATATAATATGGAAGCATCGCTAGCTTCAGCTTGGGGTTTTAATAAGTTGAAAAAGTTTCAATAATATGAGGTGTAAGTTTTTTCGGCTGTATTAGTGGATTAAAATTCGTGTATTTTGGCTTAACTGACGCTTGTGTTTCTCTTGAAGTATGTAAGTAATAGTACATTTTACACTGACTTTCTTATACTGTTTGACGATAAAGTCGCGAGTGGATACGCGTTATACCAAATCTTCTTATATAATTATGCTCCTAATAATGTCACGTATTCCAAACTGTTTAGCAGCCTATAAAATAGATTTATAAAAATATTAAAAGACAAAAAAAAAATATCGGATATTATAAATGACCAGTTGAAACGAGTGCTGATTTGGTTAGTTTGTTATGAAACTTAACACTAACTCACACTTTAAAAATACATAACAACTCATAATCTTCACTTGTACCAAAATCTCTCTTAGTACATGCCATAAACAACCTTATAGCGTAACCAGAAAGTTCCATCTTGTCTAACCCACAAAGCCTATATTGCCAAGTTATCAACCTTAAGCCCTCATTCTAGAAACATATTAGAAATGCATGTTCACGCTCAAAGGAACGTATTTTCTAAACTAATTCGCAACGTCAATACGTAAGCCGGGGAATGATAAAAAATGCCGGCGTATCGCGCGGCCGGAGGGGGAGGAGGGGAGGGGAGTGAATCCGACCTCCTTTATTTTCACCCTAACATTTTATTACGTCATGCCCGTTTTTTATACGTATTTGCGGCGCGTGGCCAATGATAACGTTCGGTAGCGGCGTTATAAGCTCCGTGAGACGTGAGCCACGTCAGCAACTTTTTATCCATTTGGGAGTTTTATGCAGTCCACGTCAAATGAATTTAAATGCGGGCGGAGTTTCCAGTTTAGAGGTTACGCTTGAATTTTTAATTGTTTTCGTCTGGAACTAGTCGTTCAGCTGAATTAGTTATATAGTGTAATCTTTGCACTTTAAAATAGGGTTATTCGCGACTACCTAATATTTTTTATCAATAGGAATTGATCAAAGAAGTTTAAGGCAAAGAGTAATGAAGGTTGAACAATATTGATGAACATTTATAAAGAAAATATACTTTTATTTCAAGATAAAAGCTCGATATTCTAGAAACATATTGCTCATAATAATGATGGCAACGAACAAAGATCGGTCGGACTCTTAAAATAAATGTTTTCACTTAAATAAACACAATCAGAATGGCCACGATAAAAACGCCACATTCAATCGAATACTTTAATTTAGAAATCATTCCGACCGACTGAAAAGAGAAATAGAATAAAGAGTATGTTGGAGAAAATATAACTTTGTATCGGAGAGGCAGGAAAGCGCGCAAGACATTTTTATCGTGTTAAATCTCGTGGAAAATGTTTCAGGGTCCGTTAAGGCCTCGACGGACGTGAAGCCACCGGGAGACTTAGACCCTTAGCGACGCGCGCCTGGAGGGGCCTCATACGACAGCCCTTATATTGATGTTAAATGAAGGTTTCAACATGGAATGGAAGCGTATCCTCTACCCGCTGAGGAATTGTTATGTCTTCTATTCTTTTTTGATTCCTGGGTGAAAAAGTATAGTAATTGTTTTATATAATGTTACTGTTAACGTCTTTCCATTTTCGTGTCTTTTCTCATCTCGTCTACTTCATAGATTCATTTATATGCAACTTAACATATGACAAGGACAATAGAAAAATATGAACAGGAATTCTTATTTATTATTGGAATAACGTTAAATTCAGATTGCTGGGTGATTCTTAAAAAATTATCGTCTGTAAGAACTTTTAAAAATGCTCTCTGTAAAATGTTTAAGTGTTGTTATTTATAAGTAAAAGATTTGCTTTTCAATAGACACATATATACATATATACACGACACAATACATATTATTAACTCCATACTTTCTGTCATTGTCTCCACAGAACTGTGTACTCGAAATATTTCCCAATGAAACACTTTATCGAGTACAAAAGTTATCCAGTTCCAACTCGATTTGAACATGTCTTTGTTTGTTGCTGGAGATAAAACTTTTGAAGGCCAAATGCTTACAAATAGCTTGTTCCTGATTATCACGTACGTTATCGCTGTAGTTGGGCTTTGCGGTGATGGTTCGTGGTATTATTTCAGTTATCGGAACCATATGGTTTGTTACTCTACAGTGGTACAAATATGAAGTTTCTAGGAAATGTATTTGAATTGGTGAGAGTAATAAGCAGCCAGTTAGATGGTAGCCGGTTATAGAATCTAAACTGTGGACCGTGAATTGATTAGGATCAGGCTAAAACTTGGCGTTTATGCATTATGTCCCGAAAATAGTGTCCACTTTTCACCTACTGCGACGTGTAAGATTGACAGACACATCCGAAGATACAATTATTTATATTTAAGAGAGCGACAGCGACTATAGTCAGGATAATAGAAATATAATAGTCAGGATAATAGAAATAATATAACTAGTGTAGCTACTAGGAAATGACATTGGCCGTAATAGTTACGGTGCGAAGGCAGTGCGTGTGCGGCGCCTGTGCGGCGCGCGTGCGGTGCGGCTGCGGTGCGGCTGCGGTGCTGCTGCGTCATGGCCATGGATTTTTTAATAATAATAATAATTTCATTTATTCGAGCAACTATCAAGACTCATTTTGTTAGTAACAATATGCTTAAAAACTATGTTAGTACATTGAATTAAAAATTATATTCTATACCATTGATGCTAATAATTTGCAACAATGATTTACATATAAACAATCCATCTATATCTATAATGATTAACGAGTTTCCGCTAATAACTGGCCCAATTGAAGAATTTTTTTATACATATATGTCACTTCGCATTTGTCGATGCTCCCTTAATTTGACGCATGTAATGTTCGTATCAAATTATGTGTGGCTGTTTAAATAATTGTGATGATTTTAATTTTTATTGAAATAAAAGTAAGATTGAAGGAAATAGTCATAAAATGGAAAAAAAATATGTATTTGTATTTAAAGAACAACAGTATAATTCTATTGCAATTGTACAGAAGTGTAAGATTACAAAACTTTTTTATCGCAAATAAAATACGCTGAGTTCGACAAGACAGAATTAAAGGAATTAAGACCGAGCGAACCAGTAATGAATTTAAAAATATGCTTGAATGCAGTTGAAAACAGAATACCTATTTATAAAGCAAACAAAATGCTAATTTTTTAGTGTATGTACACTGGAAATATTTTTCCATTTAATTTATTTCACAATTATATTGAGTGTTTTTGATGAATTACGAACAATGCAGTAATCGTAGCAGTTATTTAAATAGTACATCTCATTTTTGTTATGATTATAATGTAACTAGCTGTTGCCCGCAGCTTCGCCCGCGCGGTCTTAATAAATTTTCATAGTAACAATCTTTCTTCCCATATTTTATCCCCTTGAGGGTAAGATTTATTAAAATCCTTTCTAAGCGGATGCCTACGACATAACATCTATCTGCATGTCAAATTTCAGCCCGATCCGTCCAGCGGTTTTGACTATGCATTGATAGAACACTATGTCAGTCAATCACCTATAAATTCTACTATATCCTACTAATCCTACTAATTTATAAATGCGAAAGTTTGTAAGGATGTATGTGTGTTTGTTGCTCTTTCACGCAAATACTTCTGAACCAATTGCAATGAAATTTGGTACGTAGACAGCTGGACAACTGGAATAACATATAGGCAACTTTTTATCCCCGGAACGCAAAGTACTCCGCAAAATACTGGGCCCGATCCGCTCGGATGACGGCAGCTGGAGGATAAGGACAAATAAGGAGGTAGAAGAACTTTTTGATGAACCGAACATCCTAGGCGAGGTCAAAGCGCATAGGCTGCGATGGTTGGGCCACGTTCTGCGTATGGGGGACGATCGAGCTGTCAAGCGGGTTTACTTGGGGCGACCTACAGGCCGCCGGCCCGTTGGCCGCCCCAAGTACCGTTGGGCGGACCAAGTAACCAACGATTTAGTGGCACTGCGCAGAAGTGATTGGTCAAACATCGTTCCGTGCCGGGATAAATGGCGTCTTTTGTTGTTGGAGGCCAAGACCCACTTTGGGGTCACCGCGCCAGATAAGTAAGTAAGTAACTTTTTATCCCGATATTCCTACGGGATATGGACAAGCTATCACAAAAACAATTTTAATAGATATCGCACGAACCACAGATAATCATCTTTTCAAAATGGCCGCCACTATTCCGTAATAAATTAAGTGAGCCCACTAATCGCAATGGCGCGCACTTTTCAGCAATTCATTTGGCGCGTTCCCCTTAACTAATTAGCGTCCCGGCGCCGCTTGTGAATGCGCAAAGCGTTCCGGTTTACATTTCGGTAATGTAATTTGTCTGTGTGTTTTATTTCAAACGGAATTTTGTAATGGGATGTTTTTAGGGTAATAGTTATGGAGGATAGTGTCACATAGAGATAGTGATGTTAGGGAAGTGAGGATAATTGGATATTAATGTTGATCTTTGTAGGATGTTTCACTTGGTTTTATAAAGTGGTCTAGTGAAGTAAATGTTGCTATATTTATAATTTACGAAGCGGTTTGAGCTGCTAATCCAACAAGATTAATAAAAAATATTTTTTGTTTGTTGGAGAGTGTGTATAATACTCTGTATATATTACATTTTTTTACGAAATCATAATGTATTTCCTTTGTAAAAAGATTTATTAAACTTTATTTATTATTTGTCGTATACATTAGGTTGTAGATATAACGTTGATATGCCCGGGATGAGAAACAAAAAGAATTTTGCCAAATAGCTTTTTCCCGCGCGGCTTCAGTCCTATAAAGGAAAACCGTCATAGTTCCGGTTCTCGGTATTTCCGGGATAAAACTTACCCTTGTCCTTTTTCAAGTTTCAAACTATCAGGTTACAACTTTCATCCAAATGGGTTTACTTGTTTAGTCGTGATGAAGCTACGGATATACACTCAGAGTTACTTTCGCACATATAATATTAGTTGGGATAACGTCTAAATTAATAAAGCAACCTTAAAAACAATCAAATTATTTTTATAATATAAATGTTAATTCACTATTATATTCAACATATCCACTCATAATAAATCAAAATAATATTATAACATCATGAAAATCTGCCAATTCACTCTCAAATATGTCCCTCAGCAATAAAAAGGGATGAGGTATCCTCAAATATTCTCGAAACCACTTAAAAATTCACAGGCCATTTAAGTAATGAAATTGTAACTTTTTCTATAAAGGCTGTAGCGTTTAATTTCCTCTCAGAACCCTCTCAATTTGAGGAAGCCCTCTTAAAAGGTTATATCGCTGATGCTAAACAATCAATTCTAGAAAATTAAAACTCAACTCAAATGAACTTTGTTGAATATGTTTTAGTTGTATTTTATGATAAATCAAAGTACTCCACTCAATTTTGATATGCGAAGATAACTTAAGAAAATAATCCAGAAAAACAGTACTATAAGGTACTGTTTTTTATTTTTTCTACAAAACACCAACACATAAGCACCAACACCAATGAAACCATATATCTTCATCGTATACATTAATGAACCAATATGGAACTTATAATCTTTCAAGTTATATATAAAACAGCCTTATTTAAATCCAAAGCTTTCGACTCAATGCATCTTCTGCTGTATCTTTAAGTAATAAATTAATGTCTCGAATAATAACTCGAAAGCGTCCTGCAAAGTCCGCTAATCCCATCGCAATCCGCAAAAAAACTAAAAACATAGTAACAAGCTTTTTGCATAATTCGCTTTTAATCCAACCCAGTTTCCTAGCGGAGAGGTAAAACAGCGATTTATATAATCAATAGTGGTGCTGGAATAAATCTTTGGCGGACAAATCACTACGGGCTGAGCGAGGGGGGAGAGGGGGGACAAATTAGTTAACGAGTCGCCCCGGAATTGCACTAGCAATGAATCGACAGAAAAACAACCGCGACCCAGCCGGAGCGCTGCAGAGACGTTTTATATTTCGGTTCTAATTAGTCATTAATAAGCCGAGTGCTTTGGAGGTGGACATGGGTTTTTCGTGGGAAGAAAACTTGAGTGCGAGACGCGTGAAGGGAATTTGTATGGGCGAGTTTCATAGCGAGGAGGGAACGCGGCATAACATGGTATTCCTCTTGTCATTGAGTTGCTTCTAGTTGATTGGTGGGATTTGAAATAGATGATAGATTATGTATATTTTTTTCTTTATTTTCCATCAAACCATTTGAGAGAGAATCTTCATTGTAGGTGGACAATCTTCTTAACTGGATTATTCATTCAACACTATGAGAAAAGTGGTCTAGTCCAATTAATGAATTACTGTATCCAACTAATTTGACTAGATTGTCATAATGATGGTTTTGCTTTAACATAAGTCGTTTTATAGATTTGCATTGCTAGGAAATGCTAGCTGCGCCCCGCGGTACCGTACCCCGTAGGAATATCGGTATAAAAAGTTGCCCATATGTTATTCCAGTTGTCCAGATATCTACGTACAAAATTTCATTGCAATCGACTCAGTAGTTTTTGCGTGAAAGAGTAACAAACACACACATCCTTACAAACTTTCTCATTTATAATATTGGTAGGATAGGATTTCAATACAAACGTTTGCGAGCATGAAAACATAATTGCACTTTTCTGACAAAGCAGGTGATCGGATCAAGATGACATCAAAAAGTAAACAAACACTCTTTATACCGATACCACACAATCCTAACTGATTAAACTAGATATAGCATACCTTTTTGTACAATTTACCAACTGGTCTACAAATTCATTAGTACACTCTTCAATCCGAAACGTCAGAGCAACGCATATTGCCGATTCAATACAAACCAATGGCCGGGGAGGGGGGCGGACAAGTTAGAACATGCCCCTATACAAGATAGCTCAGATGTCGTCTAGATTAACCCTCAGATAGCCTGTTTGATCTACAAACATGTCTTCTCCGGACATGTCGGATTTGGCGTTGCGTAACCAACGTACAATGCTGCTGATATATTCTGCAAATACAGGCTCGATATTGGAAATCTCAAGGAACCACTAAATCTTTTTGTGTATGGTAATGCTGGAATGGGAGGCCATAGATTAGAATGGAGTGATTGCCTTTGGGTTTAATTGCAACTATCATTTTCCTGATTGAAGGTAAAAAAAGAAACTTATTATTATGATTAAATAAACATCACCGGAAATGGTATAATCCCGAGTATATTTCAGTGTGAAATAGTTTAATTTACTTAGGTAATTAGTCAGTCTTTAACCTATTTTGAAAGTCTTTATTTATAAACAGACATCTTACAGAGAGAAGCGATCTAACTTGAGGCATTAGATTTTTTTCATCATTAAAACAGAAGAAAACAAGGGTTGTATTACATCAATTATCGTCAGTAAAAGGGAATTAGGCTCGTAAAAGCTAAGACCTACAAGCCAGCATTAGCGCTCGTAAACCCGGAACGGTACATGCTATTGTTAAGCATTGTTAATTAATTTTAATTTATGGCAACTTTAAAATTGCATGTTTAGATTTTATGACTGTAGTGCTCTAGTTCTCTGTAGAAGCATGGAAGTCAGCCACGCGTTAATTGTACGGTACGCTGTAGCATATTATTTTCTGAAGTATTCCTGTTTATAATATCTGGGTTTGATAATCATTGCATATATTTTCCAGTGGTTGAAAACGGTCTGATACAAAAATCTCTCAAAGCTGTCCCGCTGTCTGACTGCCTAATTTACCCCTACAAGCGTTAAATCCTGAAGAATTGTTAACAGATTAAAACAGTTTACCAAAGTTTAGTTTAGTTTAACAAAGTTTTTAATTTCTAAATGTACAATACTCGCGTAAAACCAAACACAAGAAAATACTAGATTAGAACAGTTGAAATTTGCACACATCTAAATAATTAGAAATCTGATTAATATTAAACCCTTTTTATAAGTGTGAGTCCGTATCAGTTCGCCACATCTTCAGTTACGTTGAAATTATTGCATGTTTCCTATTTTTTAGGATAATGTGTTGTGGCATGCAAGTGTACTGCTTAACATTAAGATGACTTAACATGCGGGGTGTGACACGAAATTTCATTATAATGTTCACTGATTTCTTGGAAATGATTGCAAAAATGCTTTCTGTCGGTCTAATTGATTAATAGTTGGCTGGTTTTGTAATTAATTTCATCAGTTATACGGCAGGTTTTTTATTAATATATTTAAGTTCATAAATCTTTGGATTGCGGAATTAAAATAGTTGATATTTTTTAAAGTTTAGAACACTATTCTATGTTTCTGATCCAGCAAACTTATAATAAATATATAAAAATAAAATTATATAGATCAAAGAATTCTTTAGGGATATCCATCACGTTTTCTACTACGACTAATTGCTATGCAATCTAGAATATTCACTATAAAAATCAATATTCCATACAAGATGCAATCATGTTTTTAAGAACACAATTTTCACCAACATTTCAAATTCTATTTCCACCGGAATCGTGCGCTCTGCTCGGGGTTTGATCTCCCCTCTGCGTCCATCCTTTTCACCATTTTTTATACTCCCTGCTTGTCGTTTCGTGTTAATTAAACGAATAACGCTGCAGTTTATTTAATATTTAGCAGCTTTGAAAGCTCCACCGGCGTGTTTTATACAATTAAATAATAAAATGTCGGTGTTAATGGAATTTGTTTTTGTTTAATTTGGTTTTAGCATATGTATACAGATCATGCTGTTATAATTTGAAATGTGTATGTAGATAAGCTTGATTAATATTTAGGATGTAATAAAAAAATAACACGTTTTTGTTTTTATATCACATAGAAAAGGAATTAAATAGCATAACAATGTTAAAATTTTGTCGTTGCTTTAGTAAACAAAATACATCATTATAATCATAATTATAATGTCCATGTTTTTACCCGACTGGGACAGAAGCAACGTCAGGATTTTCTATAAATATGTGTAATATGTGTGTCTATTGTTATTGTAATGTTCAGAATTGTGCTGGCGACGTGGTATTAATAAATTGACTGGCTCCTTCAATTTAAAAGAATGGGGGGAGTGGGATTATTTTTGCCTGATCCTAGCATAACGATACCATGGGTATTGTCAAAGTACGATACGAATAATTACATATTAAGCCTCTTAATAGTTCAGTTACCATAAAATCATTTGTCCGTACAAAATAAATTCAAATATTTAAACACTGCTAAATTCAAACAGTCTGGACACTAATCCAATGTGACAGAAACTGGTAACAGTTCAAAATTCAAGTTGAGTTTGTCAAAGCGACACCGCGGTCACGTGCTGACAGACGATTATGAACTTTGTGACGAGGTGTTAAGTCTTAAATCTAAACGATTAACTGTTTCAGCCATTTATCGCCATGTTTAAAGCCTGACTGGAATGCAAGAATATCGGACATTTGAGGCACTAGAAAATAAATAATAGTTCTGATTTTCCTACTAGTAAATTCTACATGTACTTTTTTCTAAAAACAAGTCTTTTTGATAAATTATATAAGATATGATATATAAATTAATTGATTTGTTCAATGACCACTTTTATATGTCCTGCGAAAAATGAATTTATATAACTCTCTTTTTATAGTCATTTCGAAATATAGAACTGTTCAAAACAAATGCATCTCGTAAGTACCTCTGCTTCAAATATGCACCATAAAATGCGGTCACAATTTGAACGAAATAAAGGCAACAATGCTAAAAACAATGGTCGACATTCTACAAACATGTAGACTGGCTAACCGCTGGAAATTTATTACGACGGAAAAATACTCGGAAAGAATTTGCGAATAAGTGGATTTAGATCGTGAATTGCATAGTTAGTGCTTTGACTCCCGGCGGACAGGCGAAACGCTGCTAAGGCACTTTTTCAATTTTTACAGCGATTGTTTAGCGATTTTTACAACAAAGGCTTAAGCGGATGTTATAATTAAATAATTTTGCGATTAACATTAACATTCTGAATTCGAAATTTAACTGAAATATAAAAAAAAACTCAATCCCCATAATACAGGTTATTTTCAGTATATGCTCATAGCATAGTGTTTATTATTACATTTATTTGTTGAAATTGTTGTAATTGTCATGTGTTTAACGTGTTCTTTTAATAAACTTTTCATCTATCTATCTATCTATTTTAAAGTTTTTTGAGAAATTATTTTACAAGTGGTATTATTGGGAAATAAATTTTATACACCGATAATTGGTAAATACGATATAAATAGATAAGAAGGTTTAGTGTAATGTCTGTAGTTTGAATGTAATATGCATTTGTTGCTGGTGTTCCGTAAATTAAATAAATATATAAACCCCATTTTGTGTTGTCGGGCATTTTGATATTAAATTGAGCATAGTGTATAGGATTTTACCAGTCAGCAAAATGAAAGGACTCAATAGATAACTATTCGAGGAAGTTGTGAGAATGATATTTAATCCGACTTTGACGGATGCTATGAAGCACCGCAAGACTTTTATTATAAATAACCACACAAGATAAGTACGGATTGAAGTAGGAGATATGCTGCCACAGACAGTCACAGAGACATACATAGACAGACAGACAGTTAAACTTATAACACATAATATGCTAATGATGTTTGTAGTAATTCTTCATTATGTATTTTGTCCCATCATCCAAAATAGTGTTTAAATTATATATGTAAGTTAAAAGTGATTTTAAGTAACGCTAAGCTTTCGAAGGAGCTTCAGTATCGTTAACTATGCGTAAGTTATCTTCCAGTGTTTTGCAAAGTTATAGCTTAAATTTTTTTCATTTGTATTAAAAAGTATTATTGCGTATACATGTCACATGATGAAAACAACATGTATTGATTCCATTGAAATAAAAACATCCAAAGTATTTTACCAGTTTAGGTGAATAAGAAATAAATAGACTCTTGTACTTTTCTCCTTGATTTATTTATTTGATATTCATATACACGTACATAGCTAGAATACGAGTATATAACAAGTTAGGTACCATACGCATAAAGCTAATTATAACTTTAAACGCTCTAATATAAATTTGGGTACTGATTAAAATTCTGTCCTGTGATTTAACAAATTAATGAGTTGCTACAACACAGCTATGGTATAAATAAAATAGATATAATAAAAAGCATTTGTGTTGGTTCACAATGAACTCAAAATAAGGTTGCAACAAAAACACTTTTAAATGTTAAGTTTGAAACCGATATCAATTGATGTAACTAAACTATCAGCATATAGTGAATGTATAATTTAAATCTATACTTGAAAGAAAAGCTTCGTGTGTTACTGATCAGGAAAAGGTTTGTTTCATTAATATAATCTATGCTAATATTATAAATTGGTAAATTTTGTAAGTTTGTGACGTTGTAGGGGGATCTTTAGATCCACTGAACCGAAAAAATTCCTGAACCAGTAAAAAGCTACGTTTTCTGTGAGTAGAAAACATTTTGTTGCTATCCGGATCAGCACGGGGGGAGTGGCTAGTACAAATAAAACTAAGCAAAAAACATTCCTGAAAGAAATCTAGTTAATAAATAACAGCATAATATTTTACAAAGTTCTCGAAATAGAAAGTTTCTCTAATTATAATATAGTGTAAACGTAAAGGGGTATTTTATAAATTACGAGCGATCAACAGAGCGGTTCGCTTTCGTTACACGAGTAATGAATGTGCACTAATCACGATACGTGCTTGCCTGCTTCTAGATTTTTAGGTTCTATTATTTATTTCATGAGCAACGTGACCGATGATCTGTTTTGATTGTGGAAATTCGATTGAAATTATAATTTTAGGCCATTGTTACGTTGTGTCCACTTAATTAGTTGGAGTGGTCTTTTTTATTTTTGTGTTGATTAAAATTTTTTGGAGTTTGTTAGTCAGATGTAAGTTATGGTTGCAGCAATATATTAGATTTTATTTTTATACTTATTTTATTTTAACAGATGATATTTTTATGCAAATGTAAACATATACCGTATATAAACGTTGAGAGAAATATGTAACAAAATCTTAAATTTAAAGACGTACGAGGTCAACAAATAAACTGTTTTCCGTACAATTATTGTAAAAGTTATAAACGTTTTTTCATAGCTGTAGTACAAATGCGTCATGATGCAGTAATATAACTACAATATAAAAAACGTTCCCATTTTAATTAGTAGAATAGAACCTGAACAGTGAAACACTAGGAGACATCTAATTTGCCATCTGTTTAATTAACACATACATTAAAATAATAGCTGTTAAAGCTCCGGAGCACGACGATAAATTTCTATAACACACGAATAAATCAGGGTAAAGCAAAAACTGCATAATGCAGTTTTATATAACAGTATTCAGTTAAAAATAGTACGAGGTACAAAATGTCGGCGTCGCGTGTCCGCGGCGTTAAATAATGTAGAGGCATGAAATGGATTTATTATAGAGATATGGAAAGTAAAAATTGCGAGGAATTCATATTTTTAAAGGGACTTAAGAATCACTTATTCAATTTAACCTGGCCTTGCTTTTTTATAGATTGATACACGCACGCGTTAAAGTGGGAATGGAGAACGTTTAAACTTTTCTATTTAGTTTTCTAGTAATATTTTTAGATGTGAACTTAAAGTAAAAGGAAAAGCATCACCATTATTTCAGACAGAAATGCTTCTTGCATTTACATTATAGTACGGTGTAGAATTCACTACGCAATAACAGATTAAGATAACATTTTCTACGGGCTGTAGATGCAGCTAAAACTTAAAAGTCTCCAGACATATTGAGTGCAGTTTTAACTAGTTTAATTGTAACGAATTACTAGGTGTTAAAAAACATTTTACTATGCACGACCACAATTATATGATATCATCATAATGAGTACTTGTATTTAACAGGTACTCGATCACAACCATCCCATCTTCCGCATCACATAGGATATTTACCGCGGGAGCATAATCCCATAACCTCATAAACAGCGCAGACACCTCACGCGCTCAGCTCTACGCACATTAAACGCGCAGTAAACTTTAACGCTTCCTTTTATTCACCAATAACAGCCGTAAACCGTGTGTAGAACGTGACAGAGGTACGTGACTGCAAATATGGATGCCTGCTAAAAACGTATACAATTTTTAGGCGGAGTCGTGTGTAATATTTTTGTTAATATTGTTCAATGTTTACATTTCATATGTATCCAGTTTGAGCAACTTTAAATCACTTTGCATTCGTTAACGCCAAAAAAGTCCAGTATAATTCAATTATTTCGAGTCTATTATTTTAGTTGAAATTCTTGTACTACAATGTTTTTGAGTACCACTACGCATGAACGCATACGGTAATCCTTTTTTATTATTGATTTTGTAAATTCCATTTTTTTTTTATTATTGTTTCTGTTCCATATGTTAAGGTGTGTTGGATTATGTTTTTCTCTTTATATATTGTTTTTTTTTACTTTCTCTCTTTTACATCACAATTGGAAGTAATGATAGTTTTTGTTATCGTATAAAAAATAACTATCTTGTTGTACGACCGTTAAATTGGCATACATTCTTTACAGTTAACGGTAAATAAAACGATAAGACATAAACGAGAAAAATAATTGGCTGTTTTTAAGTCCAAACTCTGAATTTAACAGAGAGAAATCTTGCAAAACAAACTGACCACTAACACTAACTCTCCACTATTTAACATAACACAGAAAATTATTAGTTTTCAAAGTGCCTGTTTAAATCAAACCAATCAACGATTGTTAATCACACTTGTAACTATAACGACACGGAAACCTAACCCAACAAAATAAATGCTTGCAGTGTAGTTCCACCGCAAACCCCTAACGCGATCAACCAGGAACACGAATATATATAATAATCCACATGTATGTTGGTTCAGCTTGTTTATTCAGTAACCATTGAACCTTAAATTTGTATCATTCACTTCAATTCATTTCCACGTAGCTCTTTTGTGTAAAACAGAGTTGCTTTTGTCGATTCGTGATGAGTAAAGCGTTGCGAGTCTTTATATTGAATGTGGAAATAAATAATTTCTATTTCTGAGAAATTAATAACTTCTATACGTTACTTAGGTAATTTTATCGTTACTGAAGTAATAAACTAAACTAAAATTTAATTTATACACTTGTATGTAACTTGTACAATGCTTGCTTCAGCGTTATAAGACCGAAGTAGGTGTTCTAGGTGGAGAATATGGAAATGAGTCAGCTTTCGGGCACACAAATCAATCTCTTTAAAACTATACTATTGACATACTCACGTGATGGTTCGTAGCGGACACTTACCTGTGAAAGAGAAAGAGAGACGTTATAAAATAGAACAAGTAAATACATGAATATATCAGAAAGGACGAATAAACAATAGTTCAAACATGTCAGTATGTGGCAAAAAGTAGTCATCATCATAACCACTTATATAAGTGGCTATGATGATGACAGTATGAATATATACTCATACTGCTGGGACAAATCAGTGCATCATCATCATTAGCCAATATAAGAGAAGTAACAGAAGTTTTTTTCTCAAGAAGAGAGTGGTATATGTGTTTGAATAAAAAATGAAATGATGAGTTCCTAAAAGATCTAACTTAAAATAAAATGCACATTTTACAGTTTTGCATTTACTGCACATATTGTTCGCTGTTAATATAAATTTAAATTAAATATAATAAATATATAAAAAAATAGATATTTGCATGTAAACATTAAAATTTACATATCCTCAAAGAAGTTAGTCAATATAAAAGAATGTTTCAATTAAAGTTCAGTCTGAAGCACTTAGAACAGTTAGGAAACCTAGCTCTCTGGAGAATAGTTGAAACCACTTCCCATATTATCTAAGTGATTTTCACGAGACGTCGGTGCTATGTTTTAGTAATAGTTTTTAATTAAACCTCAGCATCCCATTTCATCCTTTGATCTTTCTTAGCAGTTGTTCGGCAAATTATTAAGTTATAATGGAGTTTATAACTGACATGTGAGACGGTGATAATCGCTCCTGAAAATATATACCACGTAATAACATAAAATTATATGATGAAAATTCCTGAAAAAAACCATTTGATCTAAACGCGTCTTATATAATGCCTAAAAGTATTGTAGTGTTTTATGATACGGATATATTATTTCAATAGTGTTTTGTTTTTGTAGTAAACTCAATAGATTATGAATAAATATCGCATTCTTATTTCTTTGCCATGATGTATGCATGTGTGGGTGTGTGCCTGTGTACCAACGGAGTTTCGACACTCGGTTAGCTCGCAGCGGGAAAAATACCACACCTCCAAAGGAGATCGGAGTTAAAAAGTAGCATTTTAGTAGCAATTCGTACGAGTGGGTAAGTCAAAGTACCTACATATTTTTCCTTATCCTTCCCAGTCCTCTCCTTTATTCCTACTATCCTATCTATCTATCTATCTTCTTTATGCCCTTACCCCATTTGGCAATCCATTTGTAGTAATCGACTCCTTTATCAACCATGGCATTAAATTATAAAATAAAGTTTATCATTTGTAATATTTTCAGTAAATCAATAATACGCTAAGAATAAAACAAAGGCACACGAATAAAAAAATAGAAAAAAAAACGGTTTTGAAGTAATCGGTAAAAACACATCTAAAAAAATACGCGGTGGACTGAGAAAAGACTGAGAATCTTTTGAGATCTTAAAATACACATTTTCATACACTTTTTGCTCAAACCAGAGCGACACGGCTTTGGATTCCGTGTAATATTTTGTTTGACGGGTTAAATATAACAATTCTGTGAGTATAATTTGGCAAGAAAATATAAAGAAAAAGTTGTTCTATAAATATTTATAAATTGATCCCTTTACAGAGGTTGCAAGCAATATAGATAACAAGACACACAGATACTAGGTTACTAGGTTAATTTACTTAAATTATAATTTTTAACAAAAATTCAACCTTCAAATTGTCAGAACTAGATGAATTATAGACGTGATGGAAGAAATGGGCCCATTCCAAAGAATCATCACAATCGCTTCACCCAGTAGAAAGTTCATAACCCAAGACCGGTAGCCGTGGGTATGGTATCTATGCATATATATCTTCCCTACTATTAAAAGGTAACAAACCCAAAAAATACATTCGAATTGATAACCTCCTTCTTTCTGTAGAAGTCGGTTGATGAATAATAACAGGGACGTAGGACATACTTGTGACTGAGTTTCAACAAAAATGAATGTCTATGAAATTTAGTTTAATTTTTTTTTTTGTTTCACATGCTCATACATAAATAATATAAAAGTCAGATGGAGCCGACCACAAGTTGGCGTCTAAAACCTAAAGCTCGAGTCTCTAGATAGAGGAATGAAAGCCCCAAGTGAAATTAAACTACAAATGTATATCGTTTCACTAATCCCTTTGTAGGTGAGCCTGAATACAAATTATATTCAATGTCTCGCCACTTGAGGTTTCTGTATAAATAATATAGCTTCATATTAAATCTGAGAGCCGAAAATTGGGGAAATTGTGGCGTTTGGCATATTGCATTTGGCTTATTGTTTGTTTGTTTATTATCGAATGGCAAATTGTCATTCGGTTTGTTGTACACTAGAGGTCCGTTCCGGTTTCTCCCGTAATACATAAATATCATAAAGCAATCAGGTAGCACTTGCATATACAACAGAGAATTTGTTTTCTGTAATCCAGAAGATTATTAGGGTAACATGTTAATTAATAACTATATATATTTATGATAGATTTTGCAGCTGAAAACATTATTACGACGTTTATGTAATGTTACATATAGCTATACTGACATAACTATTGATATAAAAAGTGTTTAATATATAGATACATACATATATCTGCATTTATCTATTCTCTAAAAATTTCCCTTATACTAAAAGTTAAAATTTAGCAAATGCCGCGCTCCATCGGTACAATCTTGTTATCATGGAAATTATGTTTCATATTGATTGAGATGAGTCTTAATCATCTCAATAGATGGCGTGGGGTGTCCCTTACGCACATGAAACCGAAAGAGTAGAAGAAATTCGATTGCTGAGGCGGGATCACAGGTGGCCAAGGGGCTAGGCGATGCCACGGTTCAGCGAAATGACTCGTGCTCGAAGCCCGCCTCGCGATATATTTTTTTCTATATTTTCCAACAAAAGTAAATTAATAAATTCACATACCGTTAAAATCACGCTCTACCGCCACTCACGCTTGTCTCAATTCCCTTACTTTATTCAGTCTATAAGGCGTATATGCTATCTCGTCATCGTTAACGACTTCTTTAAAGAAAAGTATTTTTACCATTCACTAGCAAACGTTAAGAACTTACCTTTTTAATGATATATAAAACGCATGGAACGCAACGCGCTAAGTAGGTCACGCGTGTGCGAACAGGGACCCTAGGCTTTAAAAATAAGGCTCAATAAACGAGTTACTCGACACACAAGCTCTTGACCCGAGGAGGGAGGGAAAGGAAGGGGTTAAATAGGTTGCCGTATACAAAACAATTTGTTTGAAGATCGCTTCAATTTGCGTTGATGTAAATGTGCTTACGGGGAATGAATATTTGATACCAGGAAGATATGTTTCTGCACCTTTCGGCTTTCGTCCAATTTTATGTTGACCCGTTTGTTCTTTATTATGTATTCTAAAACATAAAATATATTGTGCGTATTTTCAACTTTAACACGAGCATAATAAAAAAGGTTGAATCAAACAATCTGATAATGTTATCCAGTTAGAGAGTCGACATATTTTTTGCTATATGTATGGTTTTTTATAGTTAAATCTCAATTACTTATACATGGAGCATCGTTTCATCGGTTGTTAATTATTTACTTTGTAGATAAATCGAGCATGGAAACTTTGAAAATATATTGGATAACACAGTTTACAATAAACATTTGACGCACATTATGAATCTTTTTGGTACTTTTATTCTTGTTTTTATTGTTTGAACTCTATGTCGGTGTTTATAAGACTGTCAGTCGACTATTTTACATTCAAGTCTGAAGAATTAAGCTTATGAATGTAATCCACCTCAGTTACAGCTACAAAACAACAAATTTCCCTAAAGACAAATCTTGCGAAGCTACAGCGAAGCGAACGCGCTTCGCTAGTGACTAAGTTTTAACACAAGACGAGATGTGCGAAAATCTCTAACTCCTAATAGCCTTATCTTACAAGGAGACAAGCGAAAGGCGCGCTAATGGGCCTTTAAAATGGCGCGATTTAGACAATCACTTATCCGGCGAGTAATTAAGATAACACGATGTGATACTTGAGATACACTTCTCCGTGTTTAAGAAATAATCACCGATGTGTATGGAACGTTTTGGGGCTCGTTCAACGTTAGTACTTCAGCTTTTATTCAAGTTACTCTTAGCTTTTACTTCCTCAAAGATAAACAGTGAAAACTGAAGGCTGTTCTGTATATTAATAGGCATTAGTGAATAAATACACATATTTTTATGAGTAACCTTTTATCAAAATGGTAAATGGTTAAAATATATCAGTAGATTGTATCTTCTATTATTTAAAATTTTAAATATATGAAATAGTTTGTTTATAAAGATATGAAATAGCAGAGGCCCTATAACAGTTCCCGGTTGAACACCTATTATTAATATTGTTTATTATTTAGGAGATTTCTAGGGTTTATAAAATTATGACTTAATTTTCCTTATATAAAATATACAGAACTAAATATAAACTTCCTTCTCAACAAACCTGATAACTTCGCAATATTCCGTTATAATCATAATATTGTTATTTAATACTTAACAATTGTAATGACAATAAACTAACAGTATCAATAGAAAGGAATTTAAACTAAAAGAATAAGAAAATATTTTAAAATTGCCAGCAGAAAGCATCTGCGGAGCAGCATTATATTTTATACTAATAGAAACTAAAGGGGGTTGCGCCAATGTTTACGTTTATTTTAAGAGAAGAAATACAGAATGCCATTTATTTCAACGCAAAATTTTAAGACACCATTTCCGATGATAATATGATAAAATATGTACATTCTCACCATCGCAATATTGGAACATATCGAACAAAATACCAAAGTATGCACGTCATAAGGTGAACATTACTTCACCGCCATTACGCCAGCAAATGTATAAATTCTCCAGAAAAATATAGCGAAACAGATCAAAGAAATGTTCAATGTACGAACTGAACTCGTTCTCTTTGATGTCTATTTATGACCAGAAAGTTTATAAGCCTCCGTGAAACAGCCGCAGTCCAACTTTAAATATTTTATATCGCGGTGAATAAATACCCGCGCGGAGCAGAAGCGAACATAAAAATTCCACAATTTGTTAATATGTTGCTTACAACCAAAGGTCTACTTCTTTTTATTATTCACTGACCAAAGAATGTGGGAATGGCATTTTTATTAATCACTAGCTGCGACCCGCGGTTGAAACCGCGGAAGTCCGTATCCCGTAGGAATATCGGTATAAAAAGTGCCTATGTGTTATTTCAGTTGTCCAGCTATCTACGAAGCAAAATAGTATTATTATTCACCAATAGATGTCAGGAAAAAATAACACGAATAAAACACGAATATGACATTTTCTAAAAAAAATTCCTAGCTAGATCGATTTATCGCCCCCGAAACCCCCTATATACTAAATTTCATGAAAATCGTTGGAGCCGATTCCGAGATTCCAATTATATATATATATATATATATATATATATATATATATATATACAAGAATTGCTCGTTTAAAGGTATAAGATTACTATTATAGTATGAAAAAGTTTCAATTTGAAATCAAAGTCAATTCTATGAAGTATTGTTTTTTTTTTTTCAAACAGAGTACACATAAGATTTGAAGTAACATATTTTTATAAACGTTATTCTTAGGCGAGTCGTAAGAATAATAGTTGCGTATTAATATATAAGTATAATTTTTGTGGACAGTCGGGCCGTGACCACGCACCTAAAGAGAACTTACGCAATACAACTTTTAACTTTTATCAGTACTGGACTTCGATATTCAAACATATCTACTTACAAAACTTCTATAGTTGTAAAAAATATCTCAGCTCTAGTACCAAAAGCTAAGAAAATGGCCATTTAAAACACTTCGTCTTCACATACCGTTAAACACTAAAAACTGTTAAGTGAAGAGTCTATTCTCGAGAACGTAACAACTCGACAGGTGACAGTTGAAATTTTCCAAATAATTCGTGCACGAAATGTTTACGGTAATCGCCTGCATTCAGCTGCAAGCTGAAGTTTTATATAAAAGGAAAACGAGGTGCAGATATAATAGAAATCAACCTATTTGATGATAAATATCGAGACATGAAAAATTGTTGGAATATAGCTTATATAACAGTTTTAAAATATAAAATTGAAGATGACAACTTCAGACAGTATAGTTTTTCTCACGCGTAGCTATTATAATATTATATTTCCATTGTTTCCTTAAAATTCATCGAAATCGGTTCAGCCGAAATGACATTGAAACGCAATGAACGTTCACACTTTCTAAACTATTAAATTTAGGATATTCGTCATATTAAAACGATCATACAATTAAACAAATACCAAAAATTATGTTTACAATATTAACTTTAATTATATTCCCATACCCCAAGAAGTCACCCACCCTAAATATATATTTATCAAACTTATATTATTCCGTTGATATTACCCAATAACATTGCAGATGCTCTAATCGATCTTGAAATTTACTACAATATTATACTCTATATTGTAGTATCATTACATTGTTAGACACATATCTCTTAAGTTACTATGTAGCAACCTATCCTGCGTTCAATTTCATTGTTTACCGTGTCTGCGCTCGCTATATTGCGAATAAAGTATATTCTGCATCATGTACGGGATATTGCTTTCCGATATATTTATTTAGGTAACTAGATACACACTGGTCCACCTTTAATCTGAAAATAATAATATAAGGCGTACCCACGGAGTTTGTTTTAGGACTACTTTTATTTTTAATTTACATTAATGATGCTTATAAGAATATCCCCATAAAAATTTCAGTTTTAAAGAAATTCAATAATTACTTGATATCTGCTTTTGCTACATTAAAAATAATAACGATCATTATAAAAGAAACAATTGAGTTTGAAACAACAATTTATATCAGCGATAGCTTACAAGAATTAAACCAACAGTCCAATTAAATGGAATAAGTACTATCGCAAAATAGACGTATAACCGTTTATATAAAGGATAGCTTCGTTCAAAGATATTGCCGGCATTTATCTTGTGTGGCTAATCGCTTAGCAGGAGCATTTTTATTTCATTTCTCGAGTCTTCACGGTTTCCATAATGCATTGTTTTATATTGAGTTGAACGCTGTCGATGGTTATATTTTTATTAGATAACTACAGAAAATGGAGCTGTAGGAAAAATTTATTTTAGATATTTCAAAAGGTTATTATAGAGTATGGGTAACGAGTGTAATATATTTATAAGATTATTGGTGATAATACACAAATATGTTCGCGTAGAAGAGTGAAAGTTTTTGCGTATTAAAATGGCTGTAGATTTGCATCAATTTCGATTATATTAAATTCAATGTATGTCTATTACACAGTTTTTGATTACTTTGCTTTTTAGTAGTACTAAGTCACACTGCATATTGTTTAATTTTTCTTTTATGTACGATTAACGATCACACACACACCAAAAAGTAACAGCTAGTTATCACTTCATACTCACCTTTATCTCGAAAGAATAACACATGTAGCTGACTAGTAAAACCGCGGCACGTAACGGGGAGGTCTCATAACAAATTCAAATGTACAACGTGTTAAATAATTCCCATTACGGCAGGTCAGCGTGCTATGTTTACTGAAAACTGGCCGATTTAAAGCTGGCGTAACCATTTTATCGGTAATAACTATAGTCTGGGACGTGATCGGACCGCGGGATGCTAACATCACTTTCGCATTACACGAAAATTACCCGGGAAATAGCCCAGGATTTCCCTGCGATATCTTTAGCCAACATTTGTACAATCTTGACCCGGGAACGTTTGATTCCCATTTACATATTGCCTTGGGAGTGCTTCGGGCTTCGCAATCGGATAGCTACAAACGGCTCTTTTAATTGTGTTTATAATCTATCGTCAGAGCGATACGACTAGCAGGGCTCTAAAATAGTTATTATAGTCGTTTTTATAACGAGATCTGATATTATAATGTTTGATATATTTGCTTTATAATACTTTCAGAGATGATGTTAGTATTATAACTACAAATAATAAAAAAACGAGGTTATGCGATGGTTAGCACGGTCATCATTTGGATAATCATGTTTTTTAGCATTATGTTTTTTATGCTTATTTATACTTAATTATTCTGATAGCTTAAAAATATAAACTCGTTATACTATAGCTGATAGACCTCAGAACTTGAATGTGTATATATAAGAATAGTGGAACAGCAGGGTATAAAAAAGAAACGATCTTTCGCACATTTTGTCTTCCTTTAGCGACCTGTTAACAATTAATGCACGGACAAATAATCGGATCAGGATTTTAAGCGCCAGACATTTATTATTCATTGCGATGCAAACACAGCGATTTATTTCGAGCTGTCATCGTTTGCTCGAAGCAATAGTTGGACTCGGAGTTATGGCCGCCTTCCGCTCGGTAACGTTCACTTTGCCGCCGTTATACTGAATTTCAGGAGCGTTAATAACAGATCAAAGGTAACTCGGTGAAGGCTACTTTGTGGCGAACAAACCTGAATGTGAAAAAGCGCAGATATATATTTGACGGAATGTTTGTCTGGTTGTCTTTTTGTCTGTGTTTTTTAGGGATAGCCGAGTGCTTCACACGTTTTGCATTGTACACTAAAATTGTTTTTTTCTGGAAAGAAGCACGTTTTGATACTATATTTCTTTACTCATGAAACATGGTATTAAATCTGTTACAGAAATATGCGTATGCTTTTCTGCTTTCAAATAATCTCAACTAATACCGAAATTTTCATTCATACAAAAAATTATACTTCGAACGCGATTTATATCAGATAAGAACAAAATTCACTTTAGCTTTTATGAAAACCCGGAACATGGATGACTTGCATGTTCACCCCGCGTGACGTGTCGGATCATCCCCGGGGTGCTAATGATGTCAGATTAAGTGAACCCTTGATGAAGGGGTTAGTTTGGCGCTTTTTACGAAAACACGATGTTACAACGTGTTATGTCAATAGATTAGGCGAAAAAGTACTTTAGTGATCATTTACGTTTTATTAATAGTTACCACGAGTTACCACGATATCATTTTTATGTAGCATTTCACTATCGTTCGCGTTTGCATGGAATTAATGCAATGCCCTTCTGGTCCATTCTGGAGTATGAAACTATATCTGTACCAAATTTTATCTGAATCGGTTCAGTGACGAGTGAAGAAGTGAATGATATATGTACTTTCGCGTTAATAATATTAGTTAACAAGACATATACAATAATATTAAAATATTATGTTAACAAGGTGTAACATATTACGTAATGTAGTATTTGCTATAGAATCAATTTGTGTGTCTTCTATGGTGGTATTCAAATTTTCATGGCGTTTGAGATCATGAATTCTTCTATTATAAATCACGAAGGAAATTCTGGCTTTTGCCAATAATAATTAAATTTCTATCCTTTATATCCTAGATTATTTTATTTTTCGAATTTAAGTAATCGAAGGCGCTATATTCCAAGTCAGGTTCCTAACCATTAAAGTTAGCCCTCATAACAACCTTAATATTCTTTATATTATCAATAGCACCCACGTTACCTTGAATGCGTTTAAAGCAAATAAAAAGGTGAGCAGAAAACTCATTACTACATTTCAAAGGGAAGGAAATAAAGTCGCTTTAATTCGAGTAAGGCAATCCGGATTAGAAGCACACAAACTCACAAACAATGGTTGCGAGACGAGGGTCCCTTATCTACGTCATCCGAGCGGTGAAAAACTTTTATTACTGGTTAAGTTAAATAATCCCCGTAAAAAGTGGAGATAAATTATTCAGTGGGAAGTTTATTTTATTAGTTGTGTAAATAGATTAGCGGTTGCTCGTGGTGGCGCTCTGTAATTGTTTTATTGTTCCGTTCCTATTTGCAGTTACATCTAACTTAGAAATTTTATTGGTTGGCGTGACTTCTTCTAGAAACAATTTGGAATCGCCATAGCGAAGAATTATGTTTACTTTTTAGTGATGGAAAGCAGGAGAGAAAAGAGATGCGGATTAAAACTTTATAGTTGCTCTCTTAAAATCATGTATTTTGCATGATATTTATAATGACGCCAAAGAACAAAGAAAAGATATCCTGTGGACAACTATCCGCGGATTTTGATCTTCCATGTATTTAAAAATGTTAAAGTAGGCTCTCTGAACTAATACACTTTAGTATAGGTATTGAATTTAACACTACAAACTAAATTTTTTATACCATGACGACTTCTATTGTAAAAGCGTATATCTAGAATCATATACGCACGTATACAACTTCCTATTACTTAGTTGTTTGTTGACCAATTCAAACCCATATAATGGATTTACAGATAGCTTCAAGCCCAGACTTACTTATAGATTATTATGCATGCCTGGGCGGCGAGTTAACCTCATACACTTGAGGCCACTTGTCAGAACGTGTATGTCACTCACGAGTTCGTGAGTAAAAAGTTCTGCATAAACATTTTGATAAAAATACCAATATTTTTATGAATTCAAGCGAACCAAGAGATATAAAACACGAACATGAAACGATAGCCTTGTCTGGATTATGTAATATAGAAAGATTGCATAATCTCGGCTCTGAAAGGCTAGGTTATAGATTTACATAGCTTAGCCGACGTTGATAACGCTTTTATCATATTTATGAGTTCTATATTGAAAATAAGTTCGAGGGATTTTTAATGCTTCTGTAAATTCTGAAGTTATTTCAGATTATTATTAAAGTCATATTTTATAATTTTTTATTTCGTTTATAGGGTCTGCTACTGAACATGCTAACGTCATTGGGTCTTTAAATTTGCTTCGAGAAGGTTTTAATTACCCAGCTTTAAATACACGCCATGGAAAGATTTCAGAGTCTGTAAATTTCGATGCCAAGGAAGATTCTCCAACGGTTGGTCTGGTTACGGTGCTGACCTGCTGACGTGTTGTAACACGACTGGACAACAATTCACTTACCGTATACCTGTTTTTTTCTTACGTAACCTCATTTCTATTATCGATGCTGACGCGCTAACTAGATTAAGAAAGCGTTGGCGAGCCCTAACAGGATCACAAATTATCGAACCCCAAGCAGAGCACTATGAGTATTCTCAAAGGGAAAACATCGCTGGTCTCTGAAAGCTAGACGCAAACTTGGCTTCGTTACCAAGTTAGCGACAAATTAGCCGCTAAGTGCTGGACGAGTTGTGACACTCAGATACTCAATATAAATACAAATTCTAAAATATTGTGGTACGTGAATGAATAAGTATAATGTCAAAAATCCGTCCGTGTATATGTTCATGGTTTTAAGGTGCTTTGAAGATCATATTCTTAATTAAATATCCCTAAACTATATCGCTATATAAAGAACATATTTTATAAAAAAACGTAAAAAACATTTTAAATAGTACCACGTATGCCAAAAATAACTCTTGTACAGTATCAAAAATATTATATAAACTCACCTAGAATTCGAAATTAATATCGCTGCACACATAGTACAGTAGTTATAGCTTCTATAACTATTTCTTAATACAATTATACACTACAACTGTGCGGTCCTAAGTTCAATCCCATTGGGACTTAAACAACATGACCGTAGAGTAAATAGATCAGTGTAACATTGGCCAATGTAGGACCATACCCCAGGTGGGGACAAGGGACTTTACGGTAAATATAATTAACATATACTTTAGCGCAGCCTGGGTAACGTGTCGAAGTGTTCCCACAAATAGCCAGCTTGCCGACTTGCCGGCTTGTTGGCAAGTTAGGGACTAATTAGCACAACTTACTTGCTACTTATTGTTTTGTCCTAAGTGTTTAGTTTGAGGTAGAAATAATCCGATAGTAATAGAATTGTTGTGAACGTCAAGGCTCAAGAAGTGTTTTGGCACTTGTTGACCATACAGCAAGATATCAGAAATTTTTAAATCCCATATGTATTGATCCTTAGCGCCTTCACAAGCGTTCCAAATAACAGAAACCCTTTCACCATATCTCAAATATTATATAGACAGTAATAATTAAATAGCATACACATTGATCATTAATTTCAGGAATGTCAGTTAAAAATTAATACCATTAATAAGTTCCAATGCGTCCCAATCCATTTCTGATAGGTCAATCGGTAAATAATATCCCGGATCGTGATTTAGCTACCTCTCCGGTCACCTTGGCAAAGGCCCAGATGTGTTAAGAGCTCCGGAGTCTCTAATTGAATTATTACTACCAGCTAAATCGTGAAGCAATTAGTGAAATAGTGTTTGTATGAAACGTGTTAGTTTCGACTTGGGCGTGACCGGTTCCGCGTTGGACTAATTGACTTTTGATTGGATTAGCATTTATTTTATGTTATGAATGCCATTTTGTGGAGTATAATTGTCTTATTTTCTTGAAAAATGCACATATGTAAATAAATATATAAATAAATCATATTCGCCAACGATTGTCTCTAATTGTTATATATTCAAGCAAAACTATTTTGTGTTGAATTAATCTAGTTACTATATCTTATTTCTTTATTCTATAAACTTAATCCAGTACAATTTTTCATTTACTAATTTAAATTACGGATAAAATTATCACAACAGATAAATACACATTTTTTTCTGAATAGGTTTTGTAGAGACGATCAATTTCTTTAATACTTTTAAAAATGGTTAAATTTTGTACGAGTTTAAGTCATTCAGCATCATAATCTCACATACTACGATATTCTTATTTCGAAAGGTTGATTTAACCAGGAGGTTTACCAAATAAAGAATAGAAATGTGATAAATAGACCTTACGTGGTATTTTGTGTCGGCAACCGTAAGATGGAATTTTTCAAAGGTCCAAACGGAATGAGGTTGGAACCGACAGGAGCGAGGGCAAATTTGTATCTCCCACGAGGAGCGCACTACTTGCGGTCTCAGATGTAACGATTTGTTTCGATGGTACACTGAAATCATTTCAGTTCGACGCTATTGTGAGATTTTTATGATATAACTTCAGTCCGCGGCTTCGCACGCATTAAATTCGGAGTAGTTTAATGGATGTTTTTATGCATATAAACCTTGAATCACTTTATCTATAAAAAAACCCCATCAAAATCCGTTGTACTTTTAAAGATCATACAAACATACATAGGAGCAGACGCGGGAAGTGACTTTGCTTTATAATATGAGATATATGCAAAAGGTTCTTATTAATGATAGTAGTGTTTTGAATTCTACCCACTTCTGATAGATACGTAAAGTCTGTGTGGTTATTTAAATTGATGGATGTATATTACTTCTCAACGGAATATACAGCGTATCAAATTTGGATGAAATTTAGTATCTTTTAATAACTTGGTACATAGTCTTAATTCAAATTCAATTATAATTGATTACAGCACACTTAATACGCATACAGACTGTTAGAGTTATGGGCGTAATGATTCAGAGTGGACATCAGGGGCATGTTTTTATATCCCATAAATCTTTTCTTCTCAATGCTGTAAAATATTGAAAAATAATATTAAAGTAACGATAGAATATCCTTCATAAGTATAATATGTAATAGAATACAGTATAATACGTATAATATGTATATAATAGCTCGTAATACTTATTAGGAGCTATTATAAGTATTTTGAATTGAACATTATCTTGTCTGTAACATGAAAATAAAATGCTTAATTTGTTTTTTTTATAAAATAAACTAAATATAGCATATTTATTTAAGAGTATTTATTTCTTGTTTACGTATCGATTAGCTCCTATGAGCTTAATTTATTGTTTACTTTTGAACTACAAATAAAATATTAGACACTGTTTATTCGACAGAATCAAATCACAATAATTGATGACATAAATAAAACAAATTCGTTAAAACGCGAGATAAAATGAAATGTTAAGCTGATCGGTCCAGCTGCATCGGTTGAATAAATAAATAAACCTATCTAGCAAATTGCTTTTAACATTACTTACCTATGATATTGCATTGGGACTATAAAAAT
>NC_052111.1:9307528-9337368 GCF_012273895.1 Zerene cesonia | reverse complement strand
CCATCTAGCGACACATCGGGGAAAAAGGCGATGTACTCTCTCATAAAGGACTTCGGACGTCAAACGGAACACATAATAAATGATTTTTCAATGCAGATATGTGTAAGTGTCGACCTTACTTCTCTCTAAATGTTGATGGGCGGTGGTAGCGCTTACCATCAACCGACACACTGACTTTTTTTGTTGGTAGTACCTGTTGTATCTTGTATTTTTTTTTTTTTATTCAGTGTACAAAATTGAATTCTTCTTCTATTTTATTGTATAGCTTTGTATTTTGTCTACACATTTACTGCATAAAACGTGTAACCATTTCCAGCGTTCAAAAGAAAAAATTATACGCACAAAAAAGCTTTATGAAAAAAATTGAATAACTTCATATCCAATATGACCTTTAAATTGAGAAATCATTTAACCTGAAAATCGGTAAAATGAGAGCGGCAATATTTTCGTTTTTTGCCTTCCAATTAAACGAAACTTTGTTTAAAATTTAATCATGCATATGAAACAACGTCGTTTGGTCTGAATTCGCTTCAATTGACCACCATTTAACCGCGTTTAAACCATATTTTACACGTTAATACTAGCTTATCACTCGTTATTACATTTAAAAGGATGTTAATATTGCAATGTTTTTATTCGGCTCACCGTGAATCCTGATGCCAATATATTTACGTCATAAATCGATTTTAAGTATCGGATTATATGAAATTGTTTTAAATAAGAGTTGATATATATCTGATTTATATTTCGTTTTATTTTGCATAATCATTAGCAGAAAATGCGCCAGTTGTTAAGTTTTATGATGTACTTTTTAAACTAAACAATATAATTATACTCTATACGAATCAAACGTAAATACTATGTAGGTACTAATACAGTAATTACTTTAAACTCAATACTAATATTTGAGCTCTCAAATCGTACTGAAGCTTCCATCATTTTGTATAGTAAACTCATAAAACTCTATGTCTATTACCAAGTGACAAAAATTAAATTAGTTTAACAAAATGTTCAAAAGTCAAACATATTAATTATAATTTCTGAGAGGTAAAAAAACCTCCCAAAAATACGTAGATCCTCCGCATCAAAATCTTTTTTACCTTTTTATATAGGTATTTACACTAGAAACCTTGTCAAACGAACATTAATCATGACATTTAAAGATTCTCAACTATAAAGTTAACTAAAGATCTAGTCTATCAAAATGTCCAATGTTTTTACAGCAGTGTCGACGGCACAGTTTGCCTCGTTCCTCGCACACAGCAATCTACAGGATCGTGGCGAATTAGCATAAGCTGGGCGTTCGTTAGCCCGTCTGTCCGTCGCAAAGTGATGTGGGAAAATTCCCGCCTCCTTACATTGTTTACGACATTTACTTTTAAAACCCGTTTTAAACGGACGAGTCTTCTGTGCATCTTTATTAATATTATAATGCGACTGACACTTTTCACGTCTGGAAATTTGCAGCGATGTGAAAAAATGGAAAGATATTTTTATCATTAAAACTAAAATAGACGATGGATGTAGGATGGAACGGAGTGGAGGCAAATACGAAGAGACAAGCGAGTGAAGATGTACTCGGAATATCTATAAATAACAACTCATTATATAAGTAAATACTATGACGATCACGCTGTTATATTAAAAATAATTGGAAAACTGATTTGCTTTGTAATTGAAATACAGTAGAGGTTTAATAGAAGTGCACATAATTATAATTATGTCGAATACTACTATAATTTAAAACAAATTAAAAATTAAATACTTTTCAACGGATTTTAAACGCGATTCATTCTTTATAATATTAACCCGACGTTTGGAACCCTTTACAGCGAGCGTGGTCACGGGGAGACTCAAAACAAGTTTATGATCAGCACCTATCTCCATTGGAAATCGACCATTTCCTGTTGTTTTAAAGTTAAATTGATCGATGGAACTTGACCCGCGGCACGTCGGTTTCACAAAAGAGCCGACTCAAACCGCAAAAGGAAAACTGTTTTGAAATAAAAGCCGACAGTATCGAGTGGCAGGTCAGGGCTGCAGATCCGAACAGCAGATACGCCGCTAATTTATCTCCGCCCCAGCTTTCTTTCTCATTATGCTAATTTCAAAGGTTTTTCAACGTGTATATAATAGATGATTGTGTTTTGAACTTGATAATAGATCTAAGTATTTAAACATATAGAAGAAATATTTATATTTAATCCTCAAGGTTGTTGAAAATCATTGCTGTGTTCTAGTAGACACAATAATACACTGAGTTGATCCTATTTAATTTTGAAGTTGTATTTTAATCATATTTTTGTTTGTTAAACTTTAATTGGCAAAATAAATGCTTCTTTCTTCCAACATTTATGTTTCATATTACAACAGATAAAACTGTGTACAGCGTGAGTGACGTTGATACAATATGAAAAGAGAAACTGAACTTTTAAGGCCGCTCAATAATATCTTATTCTTTTCTATATAATGTGACACTTAAGTGTATCTAAAATAAGTCTATTTGAATAATATATCCAGTTTAGAAATGGGATGAGAAAGAGGGACGCACCTTTATGATGTTTGTGAAACATTTATATTATGAACAAATTGAACAGTCATTTCACAAAACTTTAACATTACGTAGAACTATTTTCGTATAGTTTCTTTCTTTGACGATAAAAATATCATGTTATATAATTTCGTCTTAGTTTCGATTGTAATTTTATCAACCTTCATACATGACGCATTATCGAGTCTCGTCGGTTTCATAAAAAGCCACTTAATATGAATACAATTGGGTAAAATCTAATATAGATTACTGCACGTCCGCGGTCCTATACAGCGAATGTGACAAAGAAACGCGAGTTTTGTTCGTAGATTTACGAGATTGGAGAGATAATATCCCCTCGTCACTTGACGTAATGAGATGAAGGCGGAGAAACAATGGTGAATGTAGGCGATTTACTTTTATATTTAATCTAATTATTTTTATCGTAAGCTTTATTAAAGTATAATCCTACTAATAATATAAACGAGAAAGTTTGTAAGCATGGATGCATGTATGGATGTTTGTTACTCTTTAACAAATAATTTGTTCTCGGTAAAGAGATAGATAATAGTCTACATTAGCACATAGGGGAACTTTCATCCGGGAACCATGAGGGTGAAGCTGCAGGTTACAGCTTATGGCACATAATTTTATTGCTGGATAGAATAAAGCACATATATACATTGATTCTGTGACATAATTCTGAGCAAATCTTGCAAACTAAAACCACTAACCGTTTTTTAACGCTATGAGCAAATCCTTATCAGCAGACGTGTTTTCCAACTTTTAAATTAAAAGCACGCGTATCACACTCGATGCGACAAGAAAGAGGCCATCTATTTAAACCATCGACGTGCCCACAAATTGATAGCTCGCAAATCGCCTGGAAACTACCTACATACATTCATTTATCACATAAATTCACCTACAATTTTCCTAACGATATGAACACATTTTATTAACACAACCGAAATCAAGGGTTAATATAATAACAGTGATTATTTAAACAACTCTGTTATTTCGTCGTATTAATTTGATCTCCATAGTGTCAGTGATTTGTTTACTTCGAACGTAATTTATAATTATATTAAATTTAATTGCATTCGGATTGTATCAGAGGCGTTCGGATTTGTTCGTTTAATTTTGTTTTATAGCTAGTTTAGTTTTGTTTACGGTTATGACTGTTTTAATTGGTAATTTGTTTAATAATTAAGAAGTGAGAGCTTGTTTGTGTTCATAATTATAATTCATTTGATATAAATAATGTAATTAGTGAGGAATTGCTGATATTCAAATATGATTGTAGTTTATTAACTGTTCACCTTTTATTATATACCGTCTGCAAGTTTTATTTGATATACTCCCGTTTTATCCACAGTCAACCCAAAAAGAAGTTATCAAAATAATTTCTGTGGCTGCCTAAGAAATAGAATTTGCATTTTCGTATGTTTAGGTTTATTATACTGGACATAATCCAACTAATTCAAAAGCAATATAAATTACTACATATGAATTCTTAGCCAGTCTAGAACTAGAGATAAGTACTAGACTAGCCATTTTTCAACGACGACAGAGCACGGAAGACTTAAATAGATTTCCAATGATAATAAAGTAAAATCCGCTGCTTGCAAAGTTTTCTGGCAACACTATTCAATTTGCAGCGGATCTCTGGAAGATAAAGAATGGCCAAAACGCTATCGCACGCCGGCACATCTCGAAAATCTATTATAATTTCTGAGTCAAATTAAGCAAATGCCGCTTTTCGTTCAAGTTGGCCAAGTCAACCTTCATTATAATTACGTTTTATTGATCGAACTATTAAATACTTGGAAAACTTTTATTGGATTTGTTAGAAAGTTAAACAAAGATTACGAGTGAATTATATTTTGGAAAAATTTGAGCGCCGGATTGTATAATTAAATGTAGTATTAAATTGAATCTCTTTGTTCGGCAAATATTTGATCTGGGCTGGAGTTTCGTAAGGCGTGTGCGATGTTGTCTTTTCTATTAAACGAATTTTGGTATATTTTAGTGAAATGAAGATAGAGCTTATATTTCGGCCGATATGTAATCTCATTATGATTGGTAATATATGAATAATCGGAATAAAAAGATTTAGCAGTTTCGCAGATGATTGCCGGTTTAGAAAACTAAATAATTGGGTTGTAAGTAATATCTAAGGTTGCCGCTAGCCTAGACCGCCTATGTTATCCTAGAATAAAAACTAAACAGAACATATAATCAAGCCAACCCAGGGTTAATATGGCTCTCTGTTGATATAAGAATCAAATTTTTTTATAAATAAAATTTTCTATATGTTGCACGCTTTAGTTATATTGGTAATTTTGTAATGTTGGTAATTATTCGCCAAATAGATGACGCAATTCGAAATAATGTTATGTATATAAATGCAATGGTGACATTATTTTGGAAGATAAAAACATTGAATGTAATTTGCGCTCTTCGGACGATAAAAATTTATGCAGTGGGCTAAATGGGATCGGGACAAATATTTTGCGAGGCTCATTTACGTTTGAGTATAAATTTTTATGTCATTTCACATATTGTATTGGGCCGGAGCTCTCGCCGATTATGAAAGCTGTGAGGTTTTCAAGATGTGGTTATTGCATTAAAATGTAATTGCGTATATATCAGTGAGAGCTGGTTGCCTGGTGGTAAGCCATAACGCCCATAAGATAAAAGGATGATGAAAGAGTTGTCTGCGGGATTACAGGAATTCACAGGAAAAAAAACTGCAATTTAAGATGCGATTCTGTTACTAGCTTAAATAAGAAAGTCGTCTTCAAAACACAATCAAAATCCATCTTGACAAACAAAAAGGTAAAAATAATCATTGAATTTGTTAATTAGTATTTGAGTTGCGATTCCACAACAAAATAGTTCAAATTATCTTTATTTTTGTGAAAGGCATTCTTATTGAGACTACGAAGCGTTATACAATTTGTACCGTTTTTGATGGTACATAAGCGGAAATAACTACGGATATAAATAACAATTACGTCGAAATAACATCAAATTTCTTACGGTCTACACGGCTGAATAAATAACTAAAAGAAACTAAATGAAGAGGCGAAGTTTTAGCAAATACAAAAGTTTTAGAGCAACAAATGCGAAAATAGCTGGAACATAAACTCGGAAACTTAACAACTTGCATCGTGGCGGCAGCGACTGCGCAGCGGGTTACTTGAATATACTTTAAATTATAATCATTTTCAAAATTCAACATACTAATTTATGGCTAGACCGAGCACAGGACTATGGTAGAAGAAATTGGTAAATTTTATCAAATAAAATGTATACAGTTTCTGTTAACCGTCTCCTTTCTCGAAGAACTACTTACTCTAAATTTTAATCAATCATTTGTTAACGATTAAGGTTAAATGTAGGCACCGATTCCTTGTTATACTGTTAAAATCAGCATTGATTATTAATATTTACTTTAATGACTGAATTGAATTCAACTGTTTAGCTTAATCTTAAATTCATCGTAGTTACTTATTACACTGTCTTCCAGCGATAATACTCTTAATACAAGAACAATTTACCTTCTTTTTAAGAAACAGAATAAGTGTTCCGGTGAATTTTTACGGAAGCATTTCAGAAGAACTCTCAACAACTTAGGGCAATAGCTAGTGAAGTTCCTATTCCCTGGGGCGTGGCTAACACGCATGATACATCTGTTCCACAGACAGTTTTATTGTAGGTATCAATATGATGGAATAATATATATAATACATCTGTATCTGTGTTTCCAATTGGTACGATTATGGAGTTAATAATTTTAATGTCAGTCAGGCGGGTTTAACTTCTACTCATGAGTAGATTTAGGCATTTTAATTTTGGTTTTATTAGGGTTAAATAAGGGACAGATTGTAAAACTAATATTCTATTAACCAGCATTACATCGTCGTCGTATTAGAGATTTTCATAAAAATGAATACCGTATAAATTCGGAAATGAAATCTTAATCAATATTATCAATGGTATTATGTATTAACATTCCTGAAAATGAATATTGATATATGATACAATAAAACGGCTTTGTTTATTAACCCAATCATTTAATATGATTAAATGTTGAAAATACGTTCCGAAATTGCGCATTAACCAAGAAGTATTTATCGATGTGTTTTTTATACACAGAGTTTATTCAATTTATTGGGCTGATAAAAGCACAATACCTTATTTCAGAACATTTTCTTGCTAAATTCCTTAATATGCTCAGAGGTTGTCTTGTGCATGCTAGTATTGCATATATCCATTGGCCTAAAATAACACATATTTCAGTAAATAATCATTAATTCGAAAGCAATATCATATAAATATTCATTTTGATAATACATAACATATGTGCAAAGAAGAAAGAAGAAGTTTTTATCGATGTTTCATTGTTACCTTCTGTTTACAAACTGAAAAAAAAAATTGTCACGAAAAGTGATAAAAATAGGTTCAAGAGCTGGAAGGAACATGTACCGGAGAAATTAGATTGAACAAATGGTCGACACAAACTATAGTTTTTTCTTGTGTTTGGTTTCACGCGAGTATTATACATTTAGAAATTAAAAACTTTTCAACGGATTTTAAACGCGATTTATTCATTATATTATTAACCCGACGTTTCGAACACTTTACAGCGAGCGTGGTCACGGGGAGACTGTCTCCCCGTGACCACGCTCGCTGTAAAGTGTTCGAAACGTCGGGTTAATAATATAATGAATAAATCGCGTTTAAAATCCGTTGAAAAGTTTTTAATTTCTAAACAAACTATAGTTTATTAAAGCTAAAGGCAGAAAGTGGCTGCACAACTGTTTTAGAAATACAAGAAAATTATATTTGCACTGAGAAAACTAGATTCGTTTAATCTAACATTGAGTTTAAATATTATATTTCATGTATATTATTTTATGTACATACAAGTGGATACCCGTGGCGACGCTCGCTTGGTCCAAGAAAATAAACAGTTGGAACATCTCAAATTATCATATGAAACTATCTATCAGAATTCATTTATTTCGAAGTGATTCCAGTGCGCATCATAATGAATGCACGGGAATGAGATTTTGCTGAAATAAAAAGTAATCTGTGTCACTCTAGTCTCATCTCTTAACTATCCAGACACTGAAATCATACCATAAAATCACTCTGTGCTATGTAAAAGAAAGACAAACGAACAATCGTACTTTCGCGTTTATATTTTATACTACAAGTAAGGATAAGGATATCATTATAACAAGACTTAATACTCTTCATTTAAAAAATACTTTATAGCTTTGAAAAATGTAGGAAATCAAACGAACAATCAAACAAAACATTTGTTTTCTAATTAAACCTAATGTATACTACATGTAAGTTACGAATAACAATTTCGCCAAAGCAAATCTACAACTTTTCCCATACATTACAATGAATTCATCGCTGGGTTGCATTTTAAATCCTAAGCAAATGCATTACAACAGCTTTCGGCTTGACAAAGTTAACATGACTCCGTTATTGAATTTGCATCGCATTGTGATGTTATGATACGCTAAGTCCCGCCCGTAATGCCTTCAATTTCATTTTAGCAAACAAATAAATTTAAATAACAAATTCGGTATCAAATGCAGATGCTTTTAAATAGTTTTGTGTGAACATTATTTGATATTTTAAACTAAATAACTAAATAAATTTACTTTAAATTTTACTATATTACAGAACTAAATTCTAAAGTCAATTTTTAGTTTAAACGCATGTTATTTTTAAAATCTTTGCGTAATTAATACAAAATCCCTCCTGAAACATAAAAAATCATTAAACCTATCTAAAAATACTCTTGCCCACCGTCACTCACCTTTCAAATAAAACAACACAATTTATTTATTTTTTATATACAGAAATATAAAAAAATTGTAAACAGTTACGTCAAAAACAAAGATTAAACGAAATCATTCGGGTTATTTGAAGGATTTTAAGTCAGGATTTGAGCCACGTACTTCATATTATCATTTGTGAATATTATGCCTATCTAATGGCACCGAACGAATGAGCCGATTTCAGTGTGATTTTAACCAAGAATGACGACTGTCAGAATGATTCCACTTGCTTGTACCAAAAATGAAAAGCGCTTGAAATGAACAATCATTAATTCAACAAATTACTTATTTGCATCGTTCGCGTCACTTATATAATGGAGGCTATATCTCGTCGTTTCGGGATTACCTCGTGTTTTAGTTTAATCCCCCCCTGGCCCCCTTTACCCCTCCCCTCCCCCTCACCCCCACTTAACTTGATTGATGACAGACAATCTGTTGTACAAGATGCTATCGCGGTGCGCTATCGATTCCTTAGAGCTTTTGTGTTTTATCCCCGATACAATAGATCAATTATAATTGGATTAATTATTGGCGATGAATAGATATTATCTGTGGAAATAAACTACGCACTCGCCCCGGCTCTGTCCCTTTTACACAAATCGTGTATCATCCAGGAATGTTTTCGTTTTCGATTTTCGTGTTCGTTATACAATTATGTCCTACAAGTATTTTCATTTAAATTGCTATATAACTAAATAGATCATTAAAAATATCTAAATATCGACTGTGGACTAATATTTAACGTCTCCGTTGTAAAATTATTTAAAACAGGATGTTATTTCAAAAAACAAATATAATTTAAAACCCTTTACGTAATTTCAACTTTCAAATCACAATTACTCAATTACTAATATAATTCGAGTTAGTGAAAGCATTTGTTCCCACAATCAAAACAAACATAAAATCAAAGCGACAACATTCTAATCAGAATATCGTAATTACAGTAATGTCACAGAGTAACAGTGGTTTGCACTAAAGTCAGCAAATAATTGCAATTAGCCCAATGTTTTAATATAATAGCCCCAGTAGCATGTGGTCGCGGGATGGATACAATTTAATTCATCAAAACATGATGCTTTTAAAACAAATGTTACGCTATTATAATATTCGTGTGGTAAAATGGTTTTAATGTTGCACGAATCGAAAAATAAGTTTATATAAAAATCGTGATATTTAGATCTCGAACGGTAAACAAATTTATTATTGTGATAGATGTAATATTATTTTTTTTACCGCAGTCCGGTCATAGGTGAAGTACTGACTGACCAAAGCAGCGGGGAAAATCTGGTGTGACATAAAGCCTAATATTGTGTCGTTTTTATTAAATGAACACATACAACATTTATTTCAAAAAGTCCCGTCAAACTGTCAAAAAGTTCATTAGAGAGATTCCGAAACACTACACTCGAATAACGCCATATAACTGGATTAATTGAAAATAATATAAAAGAGGGAGCAAATCCGAGGAAACAAGGGGCACTCTGAGCGAGGTCGCGCCCTTATATTTACATCATTAATTAAAGAAAATCTTTTCGAAGTGCAGTAAAAGGATTTTACGCGCAATACCGTTCCTGGTAATTTTAATGGCGTTATAATATTCATGATTGCGGGCTTTATTATCTTGCTTGGATAGAAAATAAACTTCTTTTACGACTTCCCTCATAATAAATTTTCCGCTAGTAGGTAACTCTAGCTCTCTGCGGAGGCTTGCTTTTTGCGGAGGGTTGGTGGTTTGCTTTGATAAACTATAAATAAAATCGTTAAATATAACTTGTTTAGTATTTTTTTAAGTGACTCTCTTGATTGTATACTGAAAAAACTGTTTAACATACGCAATTTATTAAATAAGGTTTATAATGAGAGAAAAGGTTAATATTTAAGCAGAAGTAAAAACATCCTTAATGATTATATTTTGAAAAGACGCAAACAATGCATTCCTCGAGTCAAGTGCACCATAACTCACGTTTTATATATCACCCTACATTACACCTTCACGTAAATCTCTCTATTTAATTCGCCCCCACATCTGCCAGCGGTCATAATCAAATAATGAAGTGGGCACACACCAGCTCATTATAGTCCAAGACGCGGCGGAACGCTCGCTATGTCGATTGATTCCTGACCCCGTTGTGGCTTTAATTACGCCGGACTGCTGCCGCCTCTCGACCTATCTCGACTTGTTTGTGCCGTATATAATTGGAGTTCCCAAGGTCACCCCTGAATACCCACTTGGATCTGAAATAATACCTTTAATAAAACTTGCAAGCACTTTTCACGTAAATTGCGGATAAAACAGATCTCTTTCAATGCGTTTCGTTGTTTTATTTACGATTGCATTTTCGCGATTCAATTTTGTTTGGTATTTCAGTTATAAATTCTGAATTTTTGGCGTATATGATGGGTCTTTTTTATTTTATTACGATTAGAGGTAAAAGACACAAAGTAATTATTTCTGAACTGAATAGAAACACATAGGTAGTGATTTTAAGGGGTAAAGGATAAGGAAAGTATTCGGGACTAGAAAGAACGAACGAAGAAATGGACAGAGTAGGATAAGAAAATGGCAAGGGGCCTCCATATAACTATATTAGGTACTGTGTTATTTTTGTACAAGAGTTAAATAGCAACAGTTGCAACTAATATTCGAGCTCATTTAGCCATTTAAACGTTTAATAACGCAATATTTGTGCACTCAGAAACTGAAATGAAAGTGCAAACTAAAATTAAATGAACTCATACACCGCTTCATGTTTAGACGGAAGGAATAAAGTATTTCATCTGAGTTTAATTAACGCTTCAATAATCAAATGAATGGAGACGAATTTCAAACGAGATATATAAAGGCCAAGTGAAAGACTTTATGAATTTCATGTAATGTTTTGAAAGGAATTTTTATTGAGAGAAACCGGTCAAATGTAATAATGACTCTATAGCTTGATCTCATTGAATTTTTATTCAATGCCTGTAAAAATTAAATGTTTTGACGCGGTTTGTGAGGGCCGTGAATAGATTCTGTTGAAATTCTTTGGAGCGGTGATTAATTAATGTCCCGTTTAATTTATTTTGATGTTTAGGCTTTTTGTTTAGTGCTCAGTGCACCTTGAACTTGTTTTGATGGGTTTTGCGAAACTATTGACCTGCTAGCGACTGTGATATAGGTCAAGTACACAGCGATCTCAAAGGTGTTACATACATACAGATAGACGTAATTCAACCAATATTATTTAATGTTACGATTCAAGATAAAATTCAAGTGTGTAAAAATACAGTTAACACACATACTTCGATACACACACACACATACATAGTTCGCTTTAGAAAATGAAACATAAATGAGTGACATTTAGGCGATTTAAAATACTTGGGCAAGAGAATAAAAAAGGTCTAGATCGATATCGCTTATACACATAGAACGTTAAGCTTTTGCGATGTTTAGTATTTAACTGGGACTTGCTCCGTTTGCTATTATTATGTAATATTAGCTGGAACCAGCGGCGACACTCGTGTGATACTCGGCTAAAATGTTGTCTATGTGTTAATCTATCTCTGTACCAAATTTCAGATCCTAGCAGAGGTTTTTGCAAGAAACATCCATACAAACTTTCGCGTTTATAGTATAGTGGGATATTAATCAAGGTAATGTATTCGGTCAATTTTTTCTTTTCAGCGGTGAGAGCTGGGTTAACACATTTATTATAAGCCTTTTTGGTTAATTCAGTGAGTTAATTATGTCGCGAAGATATTCGATTTTTATCTTTTTTATTTATTTTGACACTTAATTAAGGTTCCATGAAGGTAATATATATATTTTAGTCAGCGTTTTATATGGTTACCAAGTGTTTACCCCGGCCGCAGCCGGGGTACATATATAGCCTATAGCATTTAGGGAAAACGTCATAAGCCAATGGTAAAATAATTTCTCAGTCTAGCAGTTTCTGAGATTACTCCTTACAATATCAGACATGCTAATTCCAGGGTTTAAGCATCATCAATGACTATAATGATTTAAACTTCTTTATCAATTTTGGCATGACTGATCCGATAAGCAATTTGGTCATTTTACAAAACGTGCGGCTGTAAACCCGATAGCATTAATTTATTAGATAACATTCAAAACGCCTTTGTTTTCTCAATTAAATATGGAATCAAAAGAGAATCCTATGAATTAAAGATAGAAAAGCAAGTAACACAAGGTGAAATAAAAACAAGCCTACACAAGGTAAATGAAGCGGCAATCTTAAAAAATACTCTCATTTGAAATCCCTTAATCCGCCATTTTGACTCGGACGCAATATCGTCGCAGGAATGAGATCGGTAGGTAAAGATTTTCCTTAAACAATTATGGGCTTTAAGCAAAACATTTAGAAAATTATTGCATCGTTCTTTGTATTTAAATGCGTATTTAAATAAGTATTGAATTACAAATTGTAATAAACAATATAAATTTTAATGGTATCAAAATTATCCTAATGAATGTTTATCTGAGTGTATCTAAACAATATCTAGGTTCAGACGGTTTAAACAAATTGTTTCTTTTATTCGAGTATTTTATTATAATACGGGGCGAAGTATGTATTTGTTTTTAGTACGGGTAAATACATTTCCTTTTATATGATATTGTAAGGGTTCAGCTGTAACGGGGCTCAGATGAAATTGTCTTTACAAAAGCTTTTTATTTATTATTCTTCTCACAGTCGCCTGCTGTCTGTTTACGCGCTTTGTCTTTTATATTTGGTTAATTATTTCAGTTTTTTTTACATTATCATGTCTACTCATTTTGTTTTTAATGCGTTCAAATGTATTTATTATTTCTAAAGTTGTTTAAAATATGAAAAATTTTATTGTATCGCTTATTGATTCGGTTCAAATATTACAACGCATATTTAACACATGTGTAGAACCACGTTGCATATAGCGTCGGCTGTGAGTCTGCATTTAAAGTACAGTTAGACTATACTGTACTTTGAAATGCACACTGATAGGCGAGTCAAGAGATGACTAGTTTGTTCAATATAATAATAAACTAACATATCGAGCATACATCTCGTATAAAAAGAAGAAAATTATATGAAAAGCACGGAGGGAAGTACTTAAAAATCAGGTGAGTCGCTGCCAAATTCGCGGTGAAAAAAATGTATAAAATAACAAAGTTACTTGGCGGCGCTTTTGACCGACTTCGAAAGTGGATCAGAGCTGTTCGCAACAACAAATAAATAAAACATTCCGGTTTATGAATAAGTATAATTTTGGCAAACGAAAGGTGAGCACGTATTTTCTAAATGGACAATTGCAAAGAATAGCGGGGATCCATCTGGGCGAGCCGCTGATGCTCCCAGACTTAGAGGCGTCTAGATACCGCCTCACTATAACTACAAGTAACTTTTTGACATGGGTGTAAGCAAATATTCATGTTGTGTAATTAAGGCTTCTTTTGTCCTAATTTTTAGTAATAGTATTACTTCTTAAACTCCTATAATCTATAATCCTCTAATAACTCTTGCATTTTATTAATTTATTCAGGATAATTTTGTCATTTAAAACAACTATTCACCGTGCAAAAATTGAAAATTAGAGAAAAAAATTGTGTTGCATCAAATATTTGCAGAAGACCTTACCGTAACTAGTGTTAAGGCACCTGCCTGCGGCATCCAGGCCTCTACGCGTGTGGCAGCACACAAACCGAGCTACTCCTCGCCTTATTATTGGCTAAAACGTGAGTTGAATTCGCGATTTTGCGAATTCGATATGTTTTTTTCAACAAATGAAACAAAGGCGTCGATATAAAAGGGAACAATGTACGTTTTTGGCGCTATCTTCCCGGTGCCTTTTTTAATTGAACGAAGGGTTTGAGTTGTTCCATTATCGTTAAATGGAAAAACATCGCTTTGGGGCTTTGTTATTATTAATAGCTGGCTGAATGAGATCGTATATAGACATAAAGCTAGCGGATCTTGCGAGTGTTTCGTGAGCCACCGTTTTAGGTCATTTCAATTAATCGAGTCTTAAGTTGTTTTGTACAAATTGAATTATAATTTTGTTTCTTGAACCCATTAATATTGCCGTGATGGGACCTCTGCAAAAGCGTCGATCGCTTTTCAATAATGGCCTGGAATGTGTGAGAAAAAGGGTACGGGTCTTACTTTAAGTTCATAACAATTTGAAAAACGTTGCAATTTTAATTGTTGAAGATAAATAAACTGCATTTATGCCATTAATGGTGGTAAAAACAAGTAGCCAAAACTAAACAAGTAGCGATTATATAACAAATACAGAATTTAATTCACGACATGACATTAAATGATAACAAAGAGAGGTGGTTGAATGGTGGTTATTTATTTCATTATTCAACGTTAATAACCTAACAAAGATTGGTTTACCCGCTGACGGCACGGTGACCGTCGGCGCTGACAGCCGAAACGTATTAACCTCTGTGTGTGTGTCATCTAAAAGAATCCAACGTTTTAATAAAAACTAGTATTTAATAATTTAAACAAAGGGAAACATGTATATAGCAATAATGCTAATAAGTACGAGATGGTGGATGGTGGATTCAGTGCCGTTGCTTCGTGACCAACCCAGAAGTCAATGCTAACGCTCTCAATTATGACAATTTAAAAAGAAATGGTGACTCAGAATGACAAAGATTTTTTACAAAAAATTACCGATCGGCACAAGTTAAAACTTCACGGGCAATTGCGATTAATTTAACAGTCTGTATCTTCTTCGTTCAGGTACTTTCGTCTTTTCCGAGTTAATACGGTCAAACCTTTCACCTCAGAGCATGAAGGTTCAGCCTAACTCATTGCCTAAGAAAAAATGTGTGTGGTGCACCATGTTATCATTTAAAAGTTATTTAGATGTTTAAAAGGATTTCGTGACTCGGTTGGTCACCGTGACTTGTCAGATGCAGGGGTCAAAGATTAACTCAGTGAAAGTAATTTTGATAGATTGACACTTTTCTTTTTTTTTTAAGAAATTACACAGATAATAAACATAAAATACATTTACAATCGACAATATTTGTACGCTTCATACAAATGTTACAAAGATTTAATGTTTATACGTTTGTGAGGTTGTAATATCTAGATCTACTAGACTGATTTTGAATTTTTTCACGTATTATAAAGCTACATCAATACTAAGTTATATCGACTATTTTTTATCCCAGAATCACCCGAACAAAGCAATCGCCTATAGTGAGATAATCTAATCGGTTTATTTGAAATATTGGGTGAGTATATACATACAGATATTAACAGAAAGCCAAACAAATTCCATTCCAAACATCCGAACTATTTCATCGGAGGCCCACTAAAATATTAATTATCCGTGTTTGTATTGTCGGCCATTTGTTAGCGGTTCAAGCGCTATGGCCGAATTTTATGTAACATGAACGAGCGGTGGCGAATTTTAGCAATAATTGACAAAAATCTACTTTCACACGTTATCCTAGGAGTGAATTTTGACTGTAATTATTTACTTATACGAGTTAGGATATGTATATTTACTCTCTTAATGGAAATGGATCAAACATCTATATAAAATTTCTAAATAAATAGTAAGAAAGTTAGCTACATCTTATTTAGTATTCATATTAAAACAAATGACTTCCAAGAACAAAAAATATACATACAGAAAACTAATTCATACGAACTATCACTGAAGGGGTATCTTAGCTTTATAAAAAACTACCGTCCTGAGCTATATTGTTTGCACAATCGATTCTATAATTGCTTATCTGTTGTCGTACGTCGCTATTTCCCGTGGCTTGTGACCACTACCCAAAGGGCGGAGATAGATTTATAACCTGCCTTTGCGTAGGCTCCGCAGGCACTTAGTGATAGAGGTGTTTAACATTAATTTATTTAGTGAACTGGAGTGCGTAATTTAAACGATGCTCTTTCGTTTTCACAAACAACAGGAAGAGAGGATAACAAAGAACTATGGATTTCATTGTTTAAATTAAAATTAGTTTTGTCGTCATAAGTCGCCATTGGCAGACGTTGATCTATACAAAGATGTATCATTTGATGAAAATGTTAAGTAAAAATTTAACATTTAAAATATACATACCAAATTTTGCTAACAAAGTCAACAACCGAACTAGATAATGGATCCCAAAAGCAGCGAACACGAAAACTGCCTCTGTAGCCAACTATTATTTGTCATTATCATTACTACCCACATTACATGTAACATTTTCGGCGAGCAGCGATGTTAGTTCGATATATGTCAACATGTCGGTTAAATTGACTAGAACTCGTATGGCCGCATTATTATCAGGATCTAAATTCTACTACAGGCAATTTATACTAATATTTCGTTTCATTTAACCTCGTCTTTCGAGACTCTTTTCATGATGGTCATAAGATGAGTATTTCTTAGACTAATATCTGTTGCAGGCTCAGTCAGTCAGAACAGTCGTTTAGATAGCAAGAGGAGTCTGAAACAGTTTTGAATTAGGAATTCATTTTTTCCTCATTTCAGTATGGAATTAATCAATTTTCAATTATAAGTCAGGAGCAGTGAACATTGTAACTTCTCACTATTTTGTGGATCTCTTATTAACATTAGATTAGATCTCATTTCAATATGACTACCGTATTTAAAGATACATTAAGAGACGACATCAGATTGGAAGAAGGCTATACAATAGAGCTGTCAGTTCAGATTAATCTTCACTAAAAACTGCAAATACTTCCCAACCTACAACTAATTGCTCACAATTACTAACTCGTGTTATCATCAACAGCCCATATATGCCCATATATTCCCACTGCTGGGACACAGGCCTCCTATGAGGGTTCAGGCCATAATCCACCACGCTGCCCAAGTGAAAGTCGGCAGATGACACATGTCGTCGAATTTTTGATACTCGGACATGCCGGTTTCCTAACGATGTTTTCCTTCACCGTTTTGAGCAGTGGTGATGTTATACATGCGCAGATAAATTGAAAAATAAATTTGTTTTCTGCGCGCTCGCCTGGTCTCGAACCCCGCCTTGACGATTTTAAGCCCGAGGCCCTCTGTTCCACCACTGCTTAAACAACTCCTGTTATAAATGAACACAAAATATAAAGTATGCTAAGTGCATCAAACGACCGCATTACGAACTCAATTGCGTATATATAGTTATCGATTGTGAGCTTTCAACGCATTTGAGAAAGTTCCGTGCAAACAGAGCAAATCGCACTCAACCGAAGGTTTCAAGTGGTCCACAAATTTATAAACTTCGATTGTATGAGTTGCCAACTATTCGCCGCTTCTCTTTGTCCGAATAGAATCTGAAATTTGTTATAACTCGTTGAAAATAATTTAGCGGAATAGCCAATTGGAGCTTTGAATATATTTGGATAACAAATCACACGCGTCAGTCAATGGATTCAGTCCAGTATTTATCCCACAAGTCACACCAACATTGTACACATTAAACTTATTCACCTTTTAGTAAATCTCTTATCTTTTAATCTTAATCTATTTTAGCAACCCTGTAATATGTTACAATGTTAGTTACCATACTCCTTCGAACAGCTGAACTGTTTCTCATAAAATTTTGTGTTGTGCACAGACGGCAGGGGTATGAGGTCTAGCTGTGAACCCCTCCGCTGATGGCGAACGATGGGCATGGTTGGGTTGTAGTGGGTATGGCTTCGTGCGAGTCCCACATACCCCCTCGCGCAGTATAACTGTAGAGGGGATGTGTAAATTCAGTTCCCAACGTTAAAAAAGAGGTCTGATCGGGCAAAATCTATTTTCAAACACTGAATTATAATAGTAACGCATAACAGCATTTGTCGGTCAACTAGTCTTTATATATATATATATATATCACATACATAAGTCTCACTATCTTTCACTATGTTAGCTTTTTCCTCCTTTTATTTCTTTTGTCGCTTTTTGTTTGTTTTCTTCGCCTTAAATTGTATAAAATTATTTGATAATCCTTTTTTGTATATATGTATAATATGACCTCATTATAAGTTTATTTATTTTGACTGCAATCTATAAGTATATTTAACAGAATTTTTTCCAATTACCTTAATTTTTGCTCACCCTCCTCTTCAAAATGTCTCTCTTTTATGTTATATGGTAGTCTGGAAGAGATCGCTACCTAGCGATAAGGCCGCCATTTGTGCATAATGTCTCTTTTGTTTTTGTTTCATATATGTCTTTTTTTGTAAATGTTTGTGTGCAATAAAGTATAAAATAAATAAATAAATAAATATATATAATATCCCCGTGACCACGCTCGCTGTAAAGTGTTCGAAACGTCGGGTTAATAATATAATGAATAAATCGCGTTTAAAATCCGTTGAAAAGTTTTTAATTTCTAAATGGTTCTGTTTATATTACACCTTATGCTACCTTAAACTCTATTAATAAAATTCGCTCGAACACTCTTTTTCTTAAAACATATTTTAATTGCAAAACTTAAATCACAGAAGTTGCAATCTATGACGAGGTCGAACTTTTTAATTAAAGTTCACTCTAACTAGATTTACTTAAAATAAAAGATGGTTTTGAGTTATATGCAATTTTAACCGACATCCCCAAAACGGAGGTTCTTAATGTATTTTTTTTATTTTGACTACTATTTTTTCACCGTCAACAAATGCTTGTTTAGTATTTTTTAATTTTTCATTATAATATATAAGTTCAAAGAACTATGGATTTCATTGTTTATCGGAAAATGAAAAATCCATGGAATTTTGACATAGATACTGCTTTCTGAAGCTCTATTTAACTATGTTATGGCGATGCAAAAGCGCTTCTAGAAATTTTAATAAATCGTTGAGTTTTGTTTATCCTTAATGCTATTATAAATAAAAGAGGATCTTGTTAATGCTTGAAAGGACACTCCAAAGGTACAAACATAGCTGGCATCGTTAACCACATTAAAACAAAAATTGCAAAGCTGTTGCGACCCTCCTAAGCCTCTTAACGCATTCCTGTGCGTATGGGACGCATACTTTAGACGTGGTCTCATCCCGCTGTACAGAATACAATCGGTAAATTTGTTAGGAGTGTTCAAATCAATATACATACACAAAAATTAATCCCTATTTCGTTTTTGGAACGGGAACAGCTGGACCGTCTTGGTTGTAGTGTTTGTTATTATCAGAAGAATATTATGAGAGAAAATCTAAAGAAATGTACCAAATATAGAAAAACGATTGACAGATCGTGCTAAGATAGAAAAACAACTGTCGGATTATTTGTCAAAAAATTAAGTTTTCAATTTATAAAATACTTAGTAGTTTCAAAATTCTCAATTCTAAGTCTATACTTTAATATCATAAAGCTGAAGAGTTTGTTTGTTTGTTTGTTCAAACCCGCAAATCTCAGGAACTACTGATCTTTTTTGAAATTTGATTTGAATTCTTTCAGTGTTCCATTGCCCATTTATTGTGGAAAGCTATAGGCTATATATGTACCACGGGCGAAGCCGGGGCGGACCGCTAGTAAATTATAAAATCTAAATATCGTTGTACAAACACCGCATAAAGGATTTGTTCGCAAATGATTTATCTCTTAAAATGTAACCCACTTTCATATGAACTCGTAAACTCCAATCTTTTTTAACTCGGAACTTCAATCGAATGTATTAAAGAAAAATAACAATAGAATCGAATTTCGCGTGCACCGATAAATCATCCCCGTCTCAAGTTATTGTAATCTCAGCACATTCAATAAAACACATAAACGACTTGTCTGTTTGTCGCACGCAACTTTCGTCCTTATTGGCTTAAGTATAAAACTGTTGACAGACCGATATGAATTGCCGCTCGGAGAAATCTCAATAATTGTGTTTTCATAGTATTAGCGTGAATTGTGAGATTTATTTGACTTATATTTGTGGTTTTTAAACGTGTGATTATTCTTCCTGTTTTTATTTCATCGTGACTTTATGTTGTTTTCTGGTTTTATGCAAATTGAGTCTAAACATTAAATGAGAAATCACTTTCCAATTAGATTAATTATTTTGTCGATTTCTTTCATATAAATACTTTAACATATGGTTGAGGTTAACATTTGTTTGTTTATATTTAAAAACATATGTTCAATACCTGCTAAGTTTTTAACATAACATTTTACCGCAAAAATAAATGTCATTTATACCTGAAAGTTTAGCATACACGTCTGTACATATGTAACGCTTGTAATATGTCAATCAATCGGTCCCAAAAATGTTTGGCGGTTAAGTTAGCAATCCGCCGGGGTCACTCCGCCGGGCGCTGGCCGCTAGCCAACAACCTCTCCTGTTTATTGTAAATAAACGTCCAAAAATGTACTGTAAACTTTGTTCTAATCCCCTCGCCGTATTTACTGTAACTTCTACCAATATACTGTACCGAATGGGAATATTTTTAAATATCCGGAGGTGTTTTTCGGCTTCAGCGTTTGTAGGTTCAGTTATGGTAGGTATTATTTTTACACGCTTTTTATTAGCTTCACCTGTATGTTTGTTTGTATGTTTGTTTGTATGTTTGTTTGTAACCGACTTCTTTGGGCGCGATTTTGACCCACTTTAAACGGCCAGATTTCGTTCAAACTTTGTAGATTTATTGAGGATCGATGACAATACACTAATTTGATAAAATTATTCCATTTTTTAATTTGCAAAATATGATTTTTGTTAAAGCGTGTTTTTTAGTTTTTTTTAACTATTGTTTATTTGGTTGGTCTTTATTGAAAATATTATTTGTGTATGCTAAATGGAATGGAATGAGAAGATTATTTACGTATTTTCACTACATTTTGCTGTGTAAATGGATGGCTTTTATAGTCAAGACACAATAAAAACAAATATAAAACCATTTTGAAACCAATTACGTTACCACAGTTCAAATTCACATTTATATCTAACATCTATAAACATTTGACCGCCTCCTTACCTAAAGTGGTTAACGTATGAACGTAGAACCAAGAGGACCAGGGTCGATTCCGAGTGTGGTCAATAAAAAAAATATCTGGCAACAACGCAAAAACTGGCAAAAACGGTCTGGCAGGACACACAATGCTGATCACCTACTTTTCCATAAAGAGAAACGATCAGTGAAACAGATGTATATCACACTAGGGGACACGGTACCTCACTATAAACATTTGTTTCACCTTGAAAAGTAATTGTTTGTGTTATTGAAATAACATGTTTTCATAGCTGACTTTAGGAGTGTCAAAGCGCCTCACAGTGACATCATTTCATTATCCAGAACCATAAAGCGGGGTAACGGGCTAACTTGGCCCGTATTAATTAAAAATAATAAATTATCTTTTACGACGCTGGCGTCGCTACTTGAAATTATCAAAGCTTATCCCTGAAACTATTGTTTTTTGGATTTTCTTTTTAGATCTTGAAACGTTGAAACTTTTTACCGATAAAAAAGTGGAAAGTTTGTGGGGAAGTTTATAGATGACTCCTTTTACAGTAACTTATTTTAAAAGTGACTGATCGAATCTAGGTGAAGTTTGATTTTTGGAGAAGCAACTTTTAATTGTTTCAATAAGTATGACTACATTCCTTCCGGACATTTGATGGACATTAATAAAATACACATTAACCGTAAATATAATAGGTACTCATTATATTATTTGGTTACTGCTGTTCTATATAACAATAGTTGAATTTAGACATAATGCAATAGAAATCCTGTAGCGAATATAAAATAATTATTCAACCTTAATAACTGTTAATTTAAAGTTGAAGTGCATATTTCCCAATTGCTGTTTTATATTTTATTTATATAGTTTGGATTCAGCTTTTTACCATGCATAACGCACAAATATGAATGCAAAGCAAATATGAGCCAATTTCAAATAAGTCCTTGCGACAAATAAGATCACCGTCTTTTACTCTCCAAATTTAATCCAAATGACAACAATTTCAAAAATAATTATAATTCATTGGTTGCTTCTAACTGTCCGATTTGATTTTTTATGAACATTATTTCTTACAACGAACATTGTTTTACGACAAGATATAGCTCCGCCCGAGTATCAAGTCATCATACACGGTTGGTACGATGAGTGTTAAAATAAATCAGAGAGCGGTGTGGAAACTCGCATAATGATCTGAGCCTCGTTCTTACACTGAGGCATTTGTTAATGATAATGACACCGTGAATATTCATAAGCCCGTGTTTACCCGCCGTTGTAGCTAATGTTCCCGCTTTGGGCGTGTAGCTCTGTACCAATGTACTAATGGATTTTGTTTCTTCTCGAATCATCTACGACGTTGTTATGGTGTTTGGCGCTGAATCTTTAGAAGCCCGGTGCTTGTATGATGTTGATAGATAAAAATAACTTATTGGGAAATATTCCTTCGAGTCATTTGACTTGAGAAAAATTATTGGAAATTGAAGTACGTTTTAAGACATTGAAATGGGTTATTACAAAATATTTTGAGTACAATTATGAAAACATTATTTCACAATACAATTAATCTAGAAAGATAAACTAGCATCACTTTCACATCTTACCAGGGCTTCAGAAGCTTCAGAAGCATTTTCTATAAAATTTTAATGTAAAAAATAATAATAACTAATTAAACCGTTATCACTGACACTGCAACACGAAAAACCTAAGATTATAATACAGGATATTTTAACATTTCCTTGTAGCTAATCACATCGACTTTCATAATCGTACGAAAAAACAAGAAAACAAAAACAACGTGGTCATGTCTCTCCCAAACGCATAAAGTTTCACTCGGGGCCGGGTCGGATCCATTAACAGTCAAACTTCCGTACTTTCTTAATTAAAAAACATAAAATATTATTCGACTTCGCGAAGGGATGTTAAATTGAGTTAGCTAACAAATTAAACATTTCAAAGGAGGTGAGAATAATTATTAAAAATTGCTCGAAGAACAAACAGCGCACCCTCGATGGGTAAGAGCTGTAACTTGCTAATTAACATCCGAACTGTAATTAAAAATTGTGTTTCTTGTAGAATATATCAAAATCATTAAACTGCTTTTGGAAACTTGTTTTCTTATTTCATATGTATTAAATAAAAAAGATATATTTTTATGAATATGTATTAATTTTTCAACAATATGTACAGAAGATATTAAAAGATATAATGGAAAAATGGTATAACAGTGTAACATATCAGATAATGATATGGGAGCTTCTGTCTCCTACTCGCTTCTAAAAATCTACGAAATATTTTTTTAATGCATTTATAATAGATAATAAATAAAATATATACATAGATTATAAATAAAATATATTGTAAAACCTTCCTTTTAACGCTCAATTAGCTCCGAATTATCTCGCAAATATAAAACAAACAAACTCTTCCCAACCGGTCGAAATATGAGATGCTTCAAACATTATTTAGGAAATGAATTTCGGTGTAGCATTTCAAACGTTTTAATATTTCGTCCAACTCGGGTTAATACGTCTTTATAAAGTTCATACTTAAGCTCTAACTTAAATGATGTTATTTTTGAAACGTTTCGAAATATACTGTTTTTATAATTGCGAAAGTTTGGATATTTCGATGGGGAGATATTATTTGGATATTTGTTGTTTAATCAGGTAAATAGTAGGCGGATTTTGATTAAACTTTGCCAGTCATGATGACGTGGATCATAACACAATAAGCTACAGAGGAGCTATGTACAATGTACACAGCTGTATAGCTTTTGCCTGTGGTTTCGTCTGCGGGTGAAACCATCTACATAATATCTGCTAATTTTGTAATGAATCAAGATTTTGATTGTTTACTTGACTAAATTTCTCATAATTACAATTTTGTTTGAGTTCAAATTTAATAATTGTACGAAGATTAATTTAACTTTGTGTCATTCGAATAAAATAAACTATAGTTGATCATTAGAAAGTTATAACAAGTTTGAAATAAACAGACAGGATTTCTAATACGAAATAAAGGAAGATAATTTGTCTTTGGATTTACTCAGATTGAGTTTTGTTTGTTAGTTTCAATAAGTTTACATCTTTATTTTTTTTTTGTTTTCACCTATTTGTTTCATTGTTCTTCTTTCGTTTTGTATACCTTGTTTCGTGAAATAAACATTCATATATCTATCTATCTATATAAATATTGATAATTTCCAAAGACATTAAAGACTCAATACGCCATAACTTCGCATTAGTGTGTTTTATGCCATGTCAAAATTATGCTGTATTAAAATATAGCGAATTAGAAGAAAAACGAAATATAACGATTCTCAATTCGACTATACATTTAAGGGACTGAAGTGGTACCCCCCTCCCCGGGAACGTGATCTATTTTTGTGGAAAATAAGTATGTCAAAAGTAACGATATTTAAAAATAAACGTATTAATTAATTATAAACGAACCCACATCACGTACATGTTCTTATGAGTACAAGAAGAGATTAGAAATCACTTATCAAATAACAATATATACAGCTAACAACACTCGACTTCAACAATGACAAACCCACAATGATACACGTTAAAACCGTTACCAGAACAGCTTTTAAGGAAGTATTTAGGCTACATCTCCAAACTCTTACAATTTTCACGCATAAAGCGATGCTGCACAATCACGTATAATTATGCGTTCCCGTAACTCCTCCACTCTGACAGGCGTCAGACAATCTGCGAGGCTGACAGGCGTCAGACCATTGGGGCGGCTGGTACGTAATGGCTTTATGAAGAGCTAGGTGCACTTGCGTGAGGGGTGTATGACTGAAAGGCCTGTCTGTTTACCTGCCTTGTTTTGAGTTTGAGTGAGGTTTTAGTTTGTTGCTTTGTTGATGTTCAAAGTGAGAGATATTTCTCGCGCCTGAAGTGAAAAGAGCTCGTGGTGTGGTGAATGTGTTTGAAGGACCGTATGTGTAATCAATAAGGTTATATATTTATCATAATTGTTATATGTGACTTGACTCTGCAAAATTACTACCAACATAAGACGTAAGCCATTCATTTTTTATCGAGTTCCGCTACGAAAAAGCCGAAGTCATACATACCTTGATTTCATTTAAATATACCATACGCAAGCTGCGCATAAAGCTTCTGCTCAAACATAATTCAATCACAATAAAATATTCATAAAACAAATTCTTGAAAGAATTACATATTTTATGAAGATGGAAGCCAAATAGTACAGTTTCCTTTACGAAAATATATCGCAATCGTTTTCATACGTCATTAAATCAAAGATCTAACCCGTGTTTTACGGTGTAGATTTTATTTCGATGTTTTCTACATGTGTTTATGTAGTGGGTTGAATGAACTATGGTTCTACAGTTTTAACAAATTCCAACGTTTCGGGTACAAAAACACGTCATCATTATAAAAACGTGTCGGACATGTTCCTTTGTATATTTTAATTGCAATAACTGTGTGCTATATTAATCTGAAACTCTATTTTTGAAGTAATTACTTTCTATGTATATAAATGAAATATATTATCAACGTTAAAAAAAACGAAACGCTTTAAAAAGATGAACTTTTTTTTTAGTTTTAATAAAAATTGAAAAGAGTTAGGAATTGAGTAAAATTTTACTATTTTTACTTTTTATATAGACCTATTTTAGACAATAGTCCTTCACTAAGTAAAGTCTACTTACTATAAGTAAGTTGTGAAGGCTATGTCTGTTGTAGCACTACGCGCTGAAGTTGGGGCATGTGGGAATACAAATAGCAAGCATCAAGCGAAGAGCATGTGATTCTATCGGAGATCTAGGGAACCTTTCATTACTTCTATCAAAATAGACCTTCCTGAGGTTAGTAAGAATCTAACATAACAATGCTACTGCCCCCAAAGTAGCAAGACATCTATGAAAAATTTCTTCACAACAAGGAAAGAATTATGATGACAAATAAAGCATTTCATTAATAAATTACATTATCCTACTATCCTATTCTACTAATATCATAAATGCGAAAGTTTGTAAGGATGTGTGTGTATTTGTTGCTCTTTCACGCAAAAACTACTGAACCGATTGCAATAAAATTTGGTACGTAGATAGCTGGACAACTGGAATAACATATAGGCTACTTTTTATCCCGATATTCCTACGGGATACGGACTTACGCGGGTGAAACCGCGGGGCGCAGCTAGTTATTAATAAATCAATTACATTATCAAGTCTTCCAACATCATTTTCAGCGCCGTCAAGCGAATATTTGCCTCTAACTTCATAATTCACAGCGCAGAACGAAGCGTAAACAATTCAGAACGTACAATCTCGGCAGATGAAGCTAACGCAACCACCAGGCGCAATAAATTCTAACATAACACAACGCTCCCATTCGCCAAGACGCGACAACACGAGTTGCCATCTCATTATCTTAATTCCACTTCATTTTAAATATCGTATAAATTGTTAATACGGCGTAATAACTATCGAGCTATAACCACGTTTGCCAAAGTTCTGTACAAAGTAACAGGCGCATGCCAATTTTTTGTGGGAACTGGGTCACCTATTGTACATGTCGTTTATTGCATTTCTAGCTTATGGCACAGCGGTGACTGAGAACTTGCAGCCATATGTTATGCTTGCTATTACGGTAATGAATCTGTGAATTTCATTTCAAAATACTAAAACATATTTTTTTAATGTTAGGCCTTTCTACAAACGTTTTTATTTTCTATGTTTTTGTGAAAGTAATGTATCTTTGACTTTATAAACAAATTCACAAAAAAAAATTGTACTACAATGAAATCGTTAAGTAGTTTAGTAAACAGATTGAAACGAAAACAACCAAAGATTAACTTATAAGGGTATAAACATGATGTAACTTTTTGTTAAATCGACATATTATGAATCCTACTACTATTATAAAGGCGAAAGTTTTTAAGTATGGATGTATGGATGTTTGTTACTCTTTCACGTAAAAACTACTGAACCGATTGCAATGAAATTTGGTACGTAGATAGCTGGATAACTGGAATAACATATAGGCAACTTTTTATCCCGATATTCGGGGGCGCAGCTAGTATTACTATATGTGGTTGTAAAACATAAAACATGTGATTATAGTAAAAGGATAGAATTGTAAGTCAATACATTATACAATAGAAATTTTGTTGCTACAAAGAACCTTTCGTCCGTGAAATAAGATTGTATCAATACCCAAAGGACATTTCTTTGATTCATGTTTCCGTCGCGTTTGTGGGCCTGTGGCTCCAGTTGCGGCCATCTGAAGGTAACGTGTTAAAAATATTATTATGTATCATTTCGATTGTTTTGTTTTCAAATTACCATTTCAATAACATAATTACTTCTATAAGGATGTTTTATCAACAACAATAATTAATTTTCCAAAAGATATTATGATATATAGAAATTAAGAACACTTGCTCCCATGCTAGGATTCTTTGTATACATTAATGTGAAATTTAATACAAACCTTTGGATATAAAAAAATGAACAAAAAGCATAAAAGCACCCTTTAACATCATAAAGTTTCCAGTCAATTTTCTTAACAAAGTGTCCTTCATAAAATATTCATTATAGCAACGTTATGCAAAATATTCACTTACCGTTCTGTTCCCGAGGTTTCTCACGCGGCAGCTGAGGTAGGCGGACTTTCCAACTAGCGCGGTGACGTTTCTCGGCGTGGACGCGTCGAACGACGGCGTGAGCCGCGCGCTCCCGAGCGCCGGCAGGGAGTTCACGGAACCCGCGCCGCCCGCCACGTCGCACGCACCTGCGGCCGTAGATACTGTTAGCGGAGCTTTATCATAAAGAAATTTATTTATTTACTTACTTAGCTTAGCTTAACTTAGATTAGCTCAGTAGTGTTAGTTAATGATACATTTGTTGTCACCAATTATCAAGAAATTGCTAGGTGACTTTGCTTGAGTTTATGCAAGTATAATAAGAAATTGAAGACCCACGAATAATAATTTTTAACGGATTTTAAATGCGACTTATTCATAATATCTAAGCAAGCGTGGTTACAGCGAGGCTAAGACGTTACATATCGTGATTGTGTGACCGATGAAATGGTCTTTGATTTCTAGGTGACTTTGTTTGATGTTGAGCAAGGATCATTCATACAAAAGGGACAAAATCTATTATTTAGCAACACGATTTTTTTCATTTGGTTGCAGTTCTATTATCTACCAGTTGGCATTGATATAAAATTGTTTATTACTCTTCGTATAGACTACTCAACAATTTTTGTGCCAATACTTTGTAGCTAGTTAAAATTCAAATTGTAACCATTAAGTAGCCCAACCTAAATATATACACAGGATTACGCAATCTCAGTCTCAGTATAAATCCAAAGATTTGCATCAAGCGTCCCGAGTTTAAACAAAGAACTAAATTAAGTGTTCCCAGCTCGCTCTATAGATTGTTTTAATTAAACTCCAATGAAGGACGCAGAACTGCTATCCAAATTTACTCAGCAGAATCTATTATCGTTTTTAAGGATTCATGTATTTGGCGAATGGGACATTTGTATATTTCTAACCTATATAGGTTTTCATCCAACGCCTCCCAGCCACGTTTATCTCTAAAATTATCAAGCAGAATGTGAGGGAAAGGTTAAAGAGTTGATAAAAATAGGATCGGGACAAACACGGTTAATGTGGGCCAATGTATACATAGAAGTAAGGTCTTGACGAAAGGTTTTTGGTCCCTATTGTTACTTATCTATGTAATACTAAATAAAATATAATTAGTTATATAGAAGGTACAATTAATTTTGGTATCGAGAAAATCGAATCAATTTTGTCTTCAATCTCTGATGATAACTCCGAAAATTAAACTCTCATCGCGTTCAGAAATTTCCATTTCAAAGACGTATAAATTTATCTCAACTTTAAAATTAAACAAATTTCCTACTTCAGAAATAGATTACCTTTGATGAAATGAAAATACAAATAGATTTTTTCCCCTTATTATTGAGCAAATTCTGTTTGTTTACTGTAAACAAAAAGATTTACCTTATTAATTTTATAAATGTGTGTGTTTATTTTGTCTATATATGCGACTGTAGATTTTTTGTTTGACGTTAGGTTAGAGAGAGATAAAGACTACTTCTTACCGCGGGAGGCATCTGATTGCTTTCGCAATTTCCTTTGACAACACGGGCGAAGCCACGAGCGAAAAGCTAGTAGCATACATATTCTATTCTACTAAGTCGTTATAATCTAACGCTGAAATTCAAATCGACTGACTCAGCTTTGAAATAAACAGGATTTTCAAAATTATTACAGGCCCAATATTAAAATTACTTTCGAGTCTTTACTTGGGAAAGAAAGTTAATTGACTATGAGAGAGATCAGTTTATTATCGCTCTTAATTACGAGTGAAGAGGCTATCTTAATACAAATTTATGAGGTTCATCTCGAGATCCCGTCTATTTTGATATGCCAATAATTAGGGAGGTTATCAAATTATTTTAGATTCTATTTTATTACTTAAACGGTCAACTTGATTATTTAAATTTATTACTAGCTGCACCCTGCGGTGTTGTTAGTAA